>NW_027212285.1:0-27468 GCF_036971445.1 Narcine bancroftii | reverse complement strand
AGCTGGCTGATGGGGTGGGTGGGGATTTGATTTAACTTTTTGGTTTTTTAATTTTTTTTGGTTTTTCTATATAAATATTCATATAAAATTTTCTTTATGGAATGTATTCTGTATTACTACTAATGATCCTTCAAATAAATAAAGTTTTTTTTAAAAAAATGAAACAGGTGTCCACCCGATCTTTGACTTTCAGAATCTTGTAGGCCTCTATCAAGTCTCCTCTCATCCTTCCAAGCTCCAAAGAGAAAAGTCCCAGCTCTGCTAACCTTGCCACATCAGACATATTTCCAATCCAGGCAACATCCTGGTCAATCTCCTCTGCACCCTCTCCATAGCTTCCACATCCTTCTTATAATGAGGTGACCAGAACTGAACACTATAACTGTGGTCTTACCAGAGATTTGTAGAATTGTAACATGACCTCTCTACTCCTGAATTCAGTCCCTCAATCAATGAACCCCAGCATCCCATAGGCCCTCTTAACGATTCTATATAACTGCAGCAACCTCGAGGGATGTATGGATTTGAACCCCAAGGTCCCTCTGTTCATCCACACTCTTAACTAACCGACCATTAACCCTGTTTTCAGCCTTTTGGTTTGTCCTTTCAAAATGCATCGCCTCACACTTACCCGAATTGAAATCCATCTGCCTTTTTTCCACCCAACTCCTTCAGTTCCATCCACAACTCTTCCAACCTTCATATCATCTGCAAACTTACTGACCTATCCTTCCGCCTCTTCATCCAGGTCATTTATAAAAATCACAAACAGCAGGGGTCCCAGAACAGATCCCTGTGCAACTCCACAAGTCACCAACCTCAAGGCAGAATAATTTCCTTCCACTACGACTCTCTGCTTTCTTCCTACAAGTCAATTTTTTTTATCCACACAGCCAAGGTTCCACTCATCCCATGCCTCATGACTTTCTGAACAAGTCTCTCATGGGGGACCTTAACAAATGCATTGCTAAAATCCATGTCGACCCCATCTACTGCACTACCCACATCAATTTCTTTGGTTACTTCCTCAAAAATCTCAATGAGGCTAACTCTAACCCTTCATTTCACAAAACCTGGTTGAGTATCCTTGAGTTGGACTTCTCCAAATACTCATTGATCCTATCCTTAAGAATCCTCTCCAATAGTTTGCACACCATTGATGACTCACCGGTCTAAAATTCCCAGGATTTTCTTCTATTACTTTTGTTAAACAATGGGACTAACTACACATGACGTTCTCCAATCCTCCAGCACCTCGCCTACAGCCAGAGAAGATTCAAAGATCATAGCTACTGCCCCAGCTCTCTCTTCTCTCACTTCCCACAACAGCCTGGGGTATATTGCTAGATCGTGTCTGGTCCCAGGGATTTAACAGTCTTAAAGTTTTTAAGATCCAACACTTCCACTTCCTTAATTTCCACATTGTCCAGCACACAGGCTTGTTCTATTCTGACCTCACCCTGATCAAGGTCCTTTTCTCTCCACCTCCTTTATCCTTTAGCAGCCCCACCTTCATTCTCAAAATAAGCTTCCCCAGTTTCTGTTAAGCCCCTCCCTTTCCCTATCTCCTTCCCTCCCAAAATAATTTTTCAGCTTTTTTCACTTCTAACCTCCTACATGACTTGTCAGCCTGTACTCCTCACCCTGCCCCTTCTTCACTCCTCTCCTCTCCCACCATTATGTTCATGGGACTGTCTGCTTACTGCTCATACCTGACAAAGGGCTCAGACCTGAAACATTGGTGACTCTTTACTGACCATAGATGCTGCCTTACCTGCTGAGTTCCTCCACCATGCTTGCTTATTGCACATTCATGGGCAGCATGCACCTCACCTCCACCCTGAATACTGCCCACCCCTCTCCCAGACAGGCCACTCCTCCCCACCTGCTCCCTCTCACCTTGTCCCTCTTCCACCTGGCCCCACCCCCATCTGCTGCTTCTCCCACCTGGCCCCACCCCACTTGCACCTTCTCCCACCTGGCCCCTCCTCACCTGCTCCCTCTCCCACCTGGCCCCACTTCCACCTAGCCCCGGCCCCACCTGATCCTTCTCCCGCTTGGCCCCTCTCCCTCTTGGCCCTCTCCCTCTTGGCCCCCTCCCTCGGCCCCCTCCCTCTTGGGCCCCTCCCCAACCTGGCCCCTCCCCAACCTGGCCCCTCCCCAACCTGGCCCCTCCCCAACCTGGCCCCTCCCCAACCTGGCCCCTCCCCAACCTGGCCCCTCCCCAACCTGGCCCCTCCCCAACCTGGCCCCTCCCTTCCTGCTCCCTCTCACACCTGGCTCCTCCCCACCTGCTCCCTGTGACACCTGACCCTCTCCCACCGAGCCTCCCCCACCTGGCCCTTCCCCACCTAGCCCCTCCCCCACCTGTCCCTGCCCTCATGTGTCCCCTCCCCACCTATCCCCTTCACACCTGGTCCCTCCCCTACCTAGCCCCTGCACACCTGGCCCCGACCCCACCGGGTCCCTTCCCGCTCTGTCCCTCCTGCTGATAGCTCCGTGCCGGCGCTGATTGGCTGATCTATCGCTTGTGACCGGGGTGAGCGCGACAATGCGGAAGTGGCGACGCAATGAAGGTGCGGGCGTTGCGGTGGCTGCTGTTGCCCGGCTGGGCTTTGGTCGGCCTGGGGCTGCTCCCGCGGGCTACGGCCCTGGACAACGGGCTGGCCAGGACCCCGCCCATGGGGTGGCTGCACTGGGAGCGCTTTCTGTGCCACATCGACTGCCGCGCCGATCCGGACAACTGCATCAGGTGAGGGAGCGTCCCCGCCCGTGGGTGCTAGGTTGGGGTGGAGCGCCCCTGCCCGTGGAGCCAGTTGAGAATGACGGTTTCTGTCTGTCTGGCACAGTGAGAAACTCTATATGCAGATGGCTGATGTGATGGCAGCAGAAGGCTGGAAGGACGTTGGCTATGAATACGTGTGCATCGATGATTGCTGGATGTACGTCACCCGGGATGCTGACCACCGGCTGCAGGCTGACCCCAAACGCTTCCCCAATGGCATAAGACAGCTGGCAGACTACGTAAGTACCACCTGTTTGCAATTGCACCGGATCCCGACACCTGACCACTTTCACTCGGCAAATTCTTGTGAGAGGACCTTCCACGCACTCACCTACTAACCACGAACCGGCCAGTCGCCTTAATCCCACCCGCACGTTATCAGCAAGATTGAAAGAGTGCAGCGAAGATGATTTGGGTCTTGAGGAACGTAGTTACTGGGAAAGATTCTGCTGATTGAGTGTTTATTCCCTGGACAGTTGAAGAATGAGGGGAGATTTGACAGCATTGTACAAAATTAGAGTGTAAATACAAGTAGGTTTTTCTCACTTAGCTTGGATGAGACAAGAGCTAGAGGACACAGGTTAAGGGTGAAATGTTCAAGGGGAAAATTAGGGGCAAATCCTTCACGCAGAGTTGTGAGAGCAGAAGGAGTTGCCAACTGAAGAGACGAATGCAGGTTCGACCCACGTTTAAGAAAAATTTGGACAGGTATGTGGAGGGGTGTAGTCTTGGAGGAGGTCAGTGGACTGGGAGGAATTAGTTTGGCATGGACTAGATGTGCAGAAGGGCCTGTTTCTGTGCACTAGCATTCTATGGTTCTAATCCCAATCCATTTTTCTCACATACTCATGAATTTACACAGAAATTTAACGAAAAGACTCGCATGACGTTAGGATGTGGGGGGAAATCTGAGTTATGGGGTGAAGGTGCAGACTCCACCCAGACAGCACCGGAGGTCGGCATCGAACCAGTGTTGCTGGAGCTGCGAGGCACTTCACCTCATGTTGACTTTGGCCCATTTCTCCTGAGGCAGGTACATTCTAAAGGCCTGAAGCTGGGCATCTATCAGGACGTGGGCACTCACACTTGTGCCGGGTATCCGGGCAGTTATGGCTTCTATGAACTGGATGCCCAGACCTTTGCTGAGTGGGGTGTGGATCTCCTAAAGTTTGACGGCTGCAACTTTGTCAGCTTGGACCAGCTGATTGAAGGTGAGCGAGGGTGGGGGGGGGGGGGGTGGTGAACGTGAGTTAGGCTGGGTGACTGATTACATTGGGGTTGCTGTCTGCTGCAGGCCATCTGGACTGACTGCTGTGCGACCCCACCAGTCAACTTTGCTGAAACCCAGGGTGCACAGAGGCTTTGGCTTCGAGCCATGCTGAACTGTGATGTATGCAGCCAAACCTGTGTTGTACGAGGTCCATGGATCTAGCTGCTCTGTGAGGTAGAGGAGCATCGCTCAAGTAGTGGCCCTAACCTTGTTAATCTTCTGTTTTCAGGTTATAAAAACATGTCGGTGGCCTTGAATCAGACAGGACGAAGTATCGTGTACTCCTGCGAGTGGCCTGTATACGTCTGGCCTTTTAAGCAGGTTGGGTCTTAAAATATGATAAAACCTTCCAGAGCCTTCCCGCACGTACAGGTGGCTTGGAGACACCAGAGCAGTGCGTGAAGCGTGGTGTCTCCAGCCTGGCCAGGCAGGTTTATACATCCGGCCTGTTCCATCAGTCTCTTTCACCTTTTATCAGTGAGCCCTAAAACCCTGTGCAGTTTGACAGTGTTCCCTGTCAATTTGCATCGTCCACGCCTGCCAGTTGCTGTTCTCTCCACAAGGAACTGGTTTTCCTGTTTTACAAGCCTGGATTACATTTCTCCCAGTGTCCCTCATGCCATGTCACCAGAAACCTCCACCCCTAATGACCTTGGCCCTGTACTCTTCACAATGCCATGACATCCCTCTGCATGTGTCGGACCACAACTGTGCCCTGACCCTGACAGTTTATGGCCATGAGCACAAATGCACCAACAGCAATGATACTCTGTCGAATGTCGATTCGCTAAGAGTGTGAGCAGTGAAAGGGTCCTGGTCCTGGTTCACCCCCAGCAACAGTGGGTTAGAGGACTCTGGCTACATCCTCAGGAATAGCCCATAAATCAATCAACTTGGTGAAAGGTGCACTTTGGTCTGCTGGACACGTTGGCCTTTCAGCATGGAGACTTGATTTAAAATGTCAATGCTGGTGCACACCTAGGACAGTGGGGAGCAGAGACACAATGCTACTCTGAAGGTTTCAACCACCAGTCTGAATGCCATGGCTCTGCTGTTTTCACCTGCCAGTTAAAGGAGCCGACGGTGTTAGTCAGTGAAATCCTGCAACCACGAGATCTGTGCCCAAGATGGTGGAGCCTGTGCTGGACAGCAACCACGAGGGGTTGTAGACACCAGGGCAACAGCGGACCAGAAACGGGGTAACACCCCTGTTGTTGAGGAGGAGTCTAGAAGACGACCCTGCAGTGGACCAGCAAGGTGCTCAGCAGCTGAAAGGAACCACACTGGCTGTAGGCAAGATGATTTATAAATTTAGACATTCAGCCCACGAGTCTGTGCCGCCCAATCTACATCCCGGTACATTTTGATTAGAGCTAGGAAACTGGAATCCATGGGGAAAACCCACGCAGACACTGGGAAAACATACAAACTCCTTACCCCAGTCCTGATTGCTGGCACTGTAACGGCGTTGTGCTAAACATTACACTAACCATGATGTCTTTATGGATGGGGCACCCACATGGGCTGCAGGCTACTGGAGACTAGCTCATGGGAACCAGGTGTCAGGGCCAGGTTTTGAGTGGGTGCTGAAGGCTTCCTGATTGTGCTGGAGGTTTAGATCTGGAGCTTGGGCTGATGCTCAGTGTCTCTGAGGAGACTTTTTTGCTTCTCTTTGTCTCTAATCGAAGGGGCACTGGACAATCCCAATGGCGACTTTGTTTGCCATACGATGGGCAAAGGTTGCTGGGTATTATGTATGCTATAGCTTTTAAAATGTATTATTATGTGACATTCTCTTTCTTTGGCTTGGCTTCGCGGACGAAGATTTATGGAGGGGGTAAATGTCCACGTCAGCTGCAGGCTCGTTTGTGGCTGACAAGTCCGATGCGGGACAGGCAGACACGGTTGCAGCGGTTGCAGGGGAAAATTGGTTGGTTGGGGTTGGGTGTTGGGTTTTTCCTCCTTTGCCTTTTGTCAGTGAGGTGGGCTCTGCGGTCTTCTTCAAAGGAGGTTGCTGCCCGCCAAACTGAGGCGCCAAGATGCACAGTTTGAGGCGATATCAGTCCACTGGCGGTGGTCAATGTGGCAGGCACCAAGAGATTTCTTTAGGCAGTCCTTGTACCTTTTCTTTGGTGACATTAAACAGAACCTTAAAGGTTGGTGCAGCACTGCTGCTGGCTGGCTCCTCCATGTGACAGGACATGCTGAGGGTGCACGGAGGCTTGGTGCAGCTGTGGGGAAGGACCACGGTCTAGTTTCCAGAATGCTTCTGTTACTGGGGATGAGGGACTGAGACGGAAGGAAGGCCCTCAAACAACGGAGAGGGGAGTAACAACTAGAGGGACCACAATGGTGGCGATAGTGTACAATGATGGAAGAAACTATGAAATGGTTTCCTTTTGCAAATAATTAATTCTGAATAATGTCTATGTTGTTGTGAAAAAAATACATTAAATAGTGATGTTTCAATAGTCCTCTCCCCCCTCCACTTTTCCCTCCCTTGGCCCTCCGCCATCCTCTCACCTTCTCTCTCCTGTCCCATCTCAGCCCAATTACACCGAGGTGCGGAGATACTGCAATCAGTGGCGGAATCACGGGGACATCCTTGACTCCTGGGTCTCGGTGAAGAGCATCATTGATTGGACAACTGCCCACCAGCGTGAAGTTGGGCCCGTGGCAGGGCCTGGGGGCTGGAATGACCCAGACATGGTGAGTCCGTAGTTAATAGTGAGTGACAGCTTGGTCTTGCTCTCCTCTGCCCCTCACCTGTCCCTCCCTTCAGATAGCCTGAACACTCCCCCACCCCCCCCTTCAGATAGCCTGACCCTCCCATCTGGCTTGTGGCTGCGCGACCACAACCCTCCCCCACACAGCCTGTGGCCCTGCGGACCAGCCCCACACCCCCCAGCTTGTGGTCCCTCTACCCCTTCCACCTGGCCTGTGACCCCACGATCGGCCCAGGTGGCGCCCCCGCCGTTCCCCCCCGCCCCGGGCGGCGCCCCCGCCGTTCCCCCCCGCCCCGGGCGGCGCCCCCGCCGTTCCCCCCCCGCCCCGGGCGGCGCCCCCGCCGTTCCCCCCCGCCCCGGGCGGCGCCCCCGCCGTTCCCCCCCGCCCCGGGCGGCGCCCCCGCCGTTCCCCCCCGCCCCGGGCGGCGCCCCCGCCGTTCCCCCCCCACCCCGGGCGGCGCCCCCGCCGTTCCCCCCCGCCGTTCCCCCCCGCCCCGGGCGGCGCCCCCGCCGTTCCCCCCCCGCCCCGGGCGGCGCCCCCGCCGTTCCCCCCCGCCCCGGGCGGCGCCCCCGCCGTTCCCCCCCCGCCCCGGGCGGCGCCCCCCCCCCGTTCCCCCCCCGCCCCGGGCGGCGCCCCCCCCGTTCCCCCCCGCCCCGGGCGGCACCCCTCCCCGTTCCCCCCCGCCCCGGGCGGCGCCCCCGCCGTTCCCCCCCCGCCCCGGGCGGCGCCCCCGCCGTTCCCCCCGCCCCGGGCGGCGCCCCCGCCGTTCCCCCCCGCCCCGGGCGGCGCCCCCCCCCGTTCCCCCCCGCCCCGGGCGGCGCCCCCCCCGTTCCCCCCCGCCCCGGGCGGCACCCCTCCCCGTTCCCCCCCGCCCCGGGCGGCGCCCCCGCCGTTCCCCCCCCGCCCCGGGCGGCGCCCCCGCCGTTCCCCCCGCCCCGGGCGGCGCCCCCGCCGTTCCCCCCCGCCCCGGGCGGCGCCCCCGCCGTTCCCCCCCGCCCCGGGCGGCGCCCCCGCCGTTCCCCCCCGCCCCGGGCGGCGCCCCCGCCGTTCCCCCCCGCCCCGGGCGGCGCCCCCGCCGTTCCCCCCCCGCCCCGGGCGGCGCCCCCGCCGTTCCCCCCCTCCCCGGGCGGCGCGCCCGCCGTTCCCCCCCTCCCCGGGCGGCGCGCCCGCCGTTCCCCCCCTCCCCGGGCGGCGCCCCCCCTGTTCCCCCCCGCCCCGGGCGGCGCCCCTCCCCGTTCCCCCCCCGCCCCGGGCGGCGCCCCCCCCCCCTGTTCCCCCCCGCCCCGGGCGGCGCCCCCCCCCCCCCCCGTTCCCCCCCGCCCCGGGTGGCGCCCCCCCCGTTCCCCCCCGCCCCGGATGGCGCCCCCGCCAGCCGTTCCCCCCCAGATGGTGCCCCCGCCATTCCCCCACACCCCCAGATTGTGGCCCTGTGACCCCTGTTTGCTTTCCCAGCTCGTCATCGGGAACTTTGGGCTGAGCCATAATCAGCAGGTGACCCAGATGGTGCTGTGGGCAATGATGGCCGCCCCCCTGCTGATGTCCAATGATCTCCGTCACATTGATGCTGCTTCCAAGGCTCTGCTGCAGAACCGCCATGTCATCGCCATTAACCAGGACCCCTTGGGCATCCAGGGCCACCAAGTCACCAGGGTGAGTTGCCCAAACCCTCCCCTTTGCCCACTGCGGTCACTCAGGGATCTGTGTCAGGTCCGCCTTGCAGGTCTGCCATTGGCAGGCTCCCAGTAACTTCAAATGGGGGTCTGGGTAACCTGGGCTGTCATCGAGGAAGGGACTCCACTGTCAGTGTCTTCTTGTTGGCTCAGTACTCCTCCCAAGATGTGGAGGGTGGGTGTGGGGGTGTTGGGGTGGGTGAATGAGTGGGGGAGTGGAGTTAAGGTAGGTTTGGGGGATGGGTGGAAGAATCCGGGTTGGGAGTGGGGGGGGGGGGAGGAAAAGTTTCACTGCAGGTTTCCAAGTAGAGTTGTGACTAAGTGGCTTACCCAGCACCATTCGGTGGATGAGCCCTGGGCTTGATGGTAGGTGGGTGAGGCCTGGCCCACTGTGGGTGATGGTGGGTGGATGAGGCCTGTCTCACTGTGGGGAAGGCTTCTCCTGCTGCCCCATTGTGGGTGTGCCCCTGTGGGCAACCCTGCCTTACACCTCAGTGACTGCTCTGACCTCTCCACAGCAAGGTGACTTTGAGCTGTGGTCTCGACCGCTGGCTGCTGATGGGTTTGCCTATGCCGTGGTCAACCGTGCAGAGATCGGTGGACAGCAGAAGTTCTCCATCGCTATGTTCACCTTGGACGAGGGCAAGGCCTGTCAGGGAAGGTGTCTGGTCACACAGATCCTGCCCACCTTTCAGTTTCTGGGAATCAAGACCCTGACCTTGGTCGTGGACTTCTGGGTGAACCCCACCGGTACAGTCCTCTTCACCGTCTTCCCCCATGGCCTCTAATGAAGTTGTCGGAGGATGGATGCCCCAGGCAACAGGAGGTGTGAATGGTGCTCTGGTACAGTAGCATCATTGGATTCCTGCACTCACGGATCAGGTAACTTTGCCCATGGGCCAGGGTCTCCCTCCTCTCCCCTGCACCCCCTCCATGTTTCCTGTGGTGTCAGGAACACTGTCGCAGTGAAAAACATCCCCTGTATGCAGGTTTGGGGTTTTCATTGGGTACTGAACTCTGGCTTCAGCTCAACAGTATCAAGCTCAGCCGAGCTCCATGCTCTTCCCTGTCCGTTAGCTACCTGGGATGACATGTCACTGATTTTTGTACAACCGTGGAGTATGTGCTTTCTTCTGTTGTTATTTCTGGAAGGCTGAGTGTGGGGAAAATTACCAGGATCCCTGAAGCTAGTAACTGCACCTTCTCAATCACCTGTCAGCTGGTTCTGTTGGAGTTCAATATACAAATGTGCTGGAGAACCCTGCATCCGTGGATTCTGATGGGCATTTGGTGCAGACTCACCTGATTAAACTGGACAACAAAAAGTTTTGCTCCCTGAACACTTTTGGGTGTATTTTATGGATTTAAGGCTGCTGATCACGAGAATCATCTTAAAGTTGTCTTATCTTATTCTGTTCTTCAGCTATTTTTTGTGATTTCCTGTCATATTTTAAGTCTTCACACATTAAAAATCCATGAAGTGAAACATCTCATTGAAAATTCATTTTCTGCATTTGCACTTGGGCTTCGACCCTGCTGATCCTGGTGCCGTCAGTGTCGAACGTGGTGAAATTTGCGACCATGGAAAAGTGATATCAGGGCAACCAGAATCCATCAATGCTGGCCGACTATTGTTGGATGCTGACACAAGAAGCATCAGGTGCTGAGTACAAACGAAAATCAGCAACAAAACATTTTAGGTCAGTTGATCTAACGGAATGTGTCAGCATCATTATGCGATGAAACATGCAATTCAATAAAAGTTAATGTTTCTCCAACTTCCTACGTGATGCAGGAAATCTGAAATTATCTTTGTGTTCAGCTTGAAGTTGTCTATCACAATCCCTAATTTCTTTTTCAGAAAGCAAACCTTTTTGGGGGAAAAAAATGTCCATTTGTTAGCGTGGTTAACAGGAAAGTGGTGTTCAGCAGCTTCTTGGCAGTGCGGTTTTCTTTCCCCATTCTCTGTACTGTTGAGTCTTTCAGGCCGACCAGCCTCTCCTGCATCGTCCGTACTCTCTTCCTCCTTAAGATTTTTCTGGGTCACACTATCAGCATGGAGATCGATCTGCCGTCCCACTCTTGCCCTACATTCCCATCACCCAACCATCTCCATCTGGCCCTTCAAGACCATTTCGTTTATTATCCTCTGTACAACCAGGCAAAACATTGTTTCTCTGGACCAGGATGCACTGAACACAATACACTTCTCACACAGTGCATAATCACATACACTAAGAAAATTTTAAAATGTATAAGTATTCTTGCATAGTTCAGTCCATTTCATTATAAAATAACGCAAGCTTCTGGATGCATTTCATCAGATATGCTTTGGTGGATAGCACTTCTTGCACAGAGTGGACCACCTTGCTCCCTTCTCTCGACCTCCTTAATCTCCATCTCCTGAATTCTCATTCCATATCCAGCATCCCCAATCTGGTTTACCAGAATTCCTCCCAGGTGAATTTGTTGGGCTCTCTTTCGCCCTGAACTCGAATGTTATTTATTGACAGTAGCTGTGTTTGTTTCTAGAGTCAGAGTCCTGCAACACAGGAACTGGCCCACAGCCCAGCTTCTCCATGCTGACCCACGTGCTCTCCTGCCTGTATTAGTCCCAGACCGCTCCTATCCCCTTTCAGCCACAGTTATCCAAGTGTTTCTTAAAGGGAGCTAATGTCCCTGCTTCTACTACTGTGTCTGGCAGCTCATTCCATGTGCACACCACGCTCTCATCATCATGCCCTCACCTTAGAGTTAGCCCTCTCATCTTGGATTCCCCTACTCATGAAACAAACTCTCACTATTCACCATATCTATGGCCCTCATAATTTTATAAACCTCAAGAAGATCAACCTCTCAAACTACTAGGCTCTCAGGAAAACAGGCCTTTTTTTTAATCTCTCGACTTCCCTATTCCAGCATTAACTTTGTAAACCTCTTCTGCAACCTTTCCAACTTTATAATCTCCTTCCTATCACTGGGCAATGAAAACTACACACAATATTCCAAATGTGACCTCACCAACATCTTGAATAACTTCAACATGACGCGCCAACACTTGTGTTTGGTGCCCTGACCCATGAACTACTCTGTTCTACCTGTGCTGCCACCTTTAACAAGCGATGTACCCTGGGGAGTCGATCTCCACAGCCGGCAATGACAACTGCAGAACACCTGCAGCAAGAGGAGAACATAGAAGACAACGAAAACAAGAAAGAAGAGAAGAAAAGGGCAACAAAGAAACAACAGGTGGCCAACCCAGAGGAAGAAGAAGAGGAAGAGTACAGTGAAATAGAAGAAGAAGGGAAAGGCAAGATAAAGGATATACTTTCTCTTATTAAAGAATACATGGAGTCATTTAAAGAATGGCAAGCGCAAGAATTTAATGATTTAAGAAGAAGAATAAACAATACAGAAGAGAAAATGAATAAAATAGATATGACCTTATCAGAAATGGGAAAAAGAATGGACAAGGTGCAAGAACGAGAAGCAGCAGTAGAAATGGAGGTAGACTTAAAAAAGAAATTAGAGGAATCTAATAAAAAAGTTAAAGAGACACAAGAACTGTTAGCTCAGAAAATAGATATAATGGAAAATTATAACAGAAGAAATAACATAAAGATAGTGGGCCTTAAGGAAGATGAAGAAGGCAAGAATATGAGAGAGTTTATAAAAGATTGGATCCCTAGGATCCTAGGATGTCCAGAACTACAGCAAGAAATAGAAATAGAAAGGGCACATAGAGCATTGGCCTTTAAACCACAATCACAACAAAAGCCAAGATCTGTTTTAGTAAAATTCCTAAGATATACTACAAGAGAAAAGGTACTGGAGAAAACAATGGAAAAAGTAAGAGAGGACAATAAGCCACTGGAGTACAAAGGGCAAAAAATCTTCATTTATCCAGATATAAGTTTTGAACTCCTGAAGAAGAGAAAGGAGTTCAATATAGCAAAGGCGATTTTATGGAAGAAAGGGTATAAATTTATACTAAAGCATCCAGCGGTATTGAAAATATTTATTCCAGGACAACAAAACAGACTATTCTCAGATCCAGAGGAAGCACGAAAATTTGCAGAACAATTACAAAATAGACTGAGAGATGAAGACGTGTAACGAGAGTACAAAAGACTGCAAACTAAAAAGACATAAGTTTTGAACTCCTGAAGAAGAGGAAGGAGTTCAAAACATCGAAAACGATCTTATGGAAAAAAAACTATTCTCGGATCCAGAGGAAGCAAGGAAATTTGCAGAACAACTACAAAACAAACAGAGAGATGAAGACATGTAATAAGAGTAAAAATGACCACAATTTATATGTATGTGGGTAAAGAGGTATATGTGTGTATATGTATAATGTGCATACATGAATGTATCCGTATTTAGAGGAAAATATAGATAGTATAGACAAGAATTAATAAGGGAAGGAAAAGGAATAGAGGGAATAAGGAGGGAATTAAAAGAGTGACCTTTGTTACATATGAAAAGTGAAATCTTTTCTGGGGGGGGCTAGGTGGGGGGGTGTTACGGTCACTGCAAAATCAGCTGATGCTTGCGAGTGAATTCACAAATCCAAATGGAGAGGGGAGATGTGGTTGTCCGACAAGGGATAAAGGACAACTCAGGAGGGGAAGGGGGGATTGGGCCTAAAGAAGTTTTAAATAGGAGAATAAGGAAAATGTTTGATGTTTTAGGAATGTTGTCTTATAAAGGATTCAAAACAAGAAAACAGAAATGGATAAGAAGGAAAGGTAATGATGGAGAAACGGAAAGGGAAGATAAACAAAGTATAAAATGGCTACGTTGAACTATATGACTTTAAATATTAATGGAATACATAACCAAATTAAAAGGAAGAAACTGCTAAATTTACTGAAAAAAGAAAAAATTGATATAGTATTTGTGCAAGAAACACATTTAACTGAATTGGAGCATAAGAAATTAAAGAGAGATTGGGTAGGACACGTAACAGCAGCGTATAATTCAAAAGCAAGAGGAGTAGCAATATTAATTAGTAAAAATGTGCCATTTAAAATAGAAGAGGAAATGATAGATCCAGCAGGGAGATATGTAATGATAAAATGTCAGATATATTTGGAGTTTTGGAATCTACTCAATGTATATTCAACTAACGAAGAAGATCAAAAGTTTATGCAAGATATCTTTTTGAAGATAGCAGATACGCAAGGGAACATATTAATAGGAGGGGATTTCAACCTGAATTTGGATTCAAATATGGACAAAACTGGGAAAAAAATTAACAGAAAGAACAAAGTAACCAAATTTATAATTAAATCGATGGAAGAAATGCAACTTTTGGATATATGGAGGAAACCACACCCAAAGGAAAAGGAATATTCATATTACTCGGCTAGACATAAAACATACTCAAGAATAGACCTATTTTTGTTATCAGCTCGTATGCAAGATAGAGTAAAAAAACCAGAATATAAAGCTAGAATACTATCGGACCATTCACCCTTAATATTGACAGTAAAGTTAGAGGACATCCCTCCAAGAATGTATCTTTTTTTTTCTTTGGCTTGGCTTCGCGGACGAAGATTTATGGAGGGGGTAAAAGTCCACGTCAGCTGCAGGCTCGTTTGTGGCTGACAAGTCCGATGCAGGACAGGCAGACACGGTTGCAGCGGCTGCAGAGGAAAATTGGTGGGTTGGGTGTTGGGTTTTTCCTCCTTTGCCTTTTGTCAGTGAGGTGGGCTCTGCGGTCTTCTTCAAAGGAGGTTGCTGCCTGCCAAACTGTGAGGCGCCAAGATGCACGGTTTGAGGCGATATCAGCCCACTGGCAGTGGTCAATGTGGCAGGCACCAAGAGATTTCTTTAGGCAGTCCTTGTACCTTTTCTTTGGTGCACCTCTCCATGGTGGCACCCCATGTTACTTAAAAGGCAGGATTTTAGAGAATTTATTGAAAAACAAATTAAAATGTATTTTGAAATAAATACGGAATCAGTGGAAGATAAGTTTATACTATGGGATGCAATGAAAGCATTCATTAGAGGGCAAATAATAAGTTATGTAACCAAGATGAAGAAGGACTATAATCTGGAAACAGAGCAGTTGGAAAGGGAAATAGTAAATATAGAAAAAGAATTAGTAATGAAGGAAGATATCACTAAAAGAAGAGAATTGGCAGATAAAAAAATAAAATATGAAACACTACAAACATATAAGGTGGAGAAAAATATAATGAAGACAAAACAAATATTATGAACTAGGGGAAAAAACGCACAAAATCCTAGCATGGCAGCTTAAGACAGAACAAGCTAAGAAAATGGTATTGGCATCAAGGAAAAAAGACAAACAAATTACATATAATCCAAAAGAAATTAAGGAAAACTTTAGAGAATTCTATGAACAATTATACCGAACTGAAAACGAAGGGAAAGAAGGGAAAATAGATGAATTTCTAACTAAAATTGAACTACCAAAACTACAAATAGAGGAACAAAATAAATTAACAGAGCCATTTGGAATAGTAGAAATACAAGAGATAATAAAAAAAATTACCAAATAATAAGACACCAGGAGAGGATGGATTCCAAATAGAATTCTATAAAACATTTAAAGACTTATTAATTCTGCCCCTCCTGGAAGTAATCAACCAGATTGATAAAACGCAAAGCTTACCAGATTCTTGTAAAACAGCAATAATTACAGTAATACTAACGCAAGGGAAAGATCCACTCACACCAGCGTCATATAGACCAATATCTTTACTTAACACAGATTATAAGATAATAGCTAAATTATTAGCAAACAGATTAGCAGAGTATGTACCGAAAATGGTAAATCTAGACCAAACCCGATTTATCAAAAAAAGACGCACAACAGACAATATTTGTAAATTTATTAACTTAATTCATGCAGTAGAAGGGAATAAAGCACCAACAGTAGCAGTTGCTTTAGACGCAGAGAAGGCCTTTGACAGAGTAGAATGGAATTATTTGTTCAAAGTATTGCAAAAATTCAGTTTACCGGAGAAGTATATTAATTGGATTAAAGCATTATATAAGGGACCATCAGCGAAAGTGACAGTAAATGGACATGTATCAAAACAATTTAACTTAAGCAGGTTAACACGACAGGGATGCTCACTATCACCTTTATTGTTTGCGTTAGCTATAGAACCACTAGCAGAATTGATAAGAACAGAAAATAATATAAAAGGGATAAAAATAAAAGACAAGGAATATAAAATCAGTTTATTTGCGGATGATGTTATAGTATACTTAACAGAACCAGAACTATCAATAAAAGAATTATATAAGAAATTGAAGGAATATGGAGAAGTGTCGGGTTACAAGATCAACGTAAATAAAAGTGAAGCAATGCCTATGAATGATGCGGATTTCTCAAAATTTAAGAAAGAATCACCATTTAGATGGCAAATGCAAGCAATAAGATACCTAGGTGTACAAATAAACAAAAATCTCGGCCAACTATATAAACTCAATTATTATCCACTAATGAAAAAATTACAGGATGATTTAGAGCATTGGAAAGATTTACCATTAACACTAATAGGAACGATAAACTGTATTAAAATGAACATTTTTCCAAGGATATTATACCTATTTCAGGCATTGCCAATACAACTGACAGAGAAATTCTTCAAGGAGTTAAAGAAAATAATAAGGAAATTTTATGGAAAGGGGGGAAACCGAGGATAGCACTAGATAAATTAACAGAATGGTATAAACAAGGAGGCTTACAACTGCCAAACTTTAAAAATTATTATAGAGCCGCACAATTAAGATACCTATCAGATTTTTATCAAACAAGGGAAAAGCCAGATTGGACTAGATTAGAATTAGATAAAATAGGGGAAAAGACACCTGAACACATATTATATAAATGGGATGAAAAATTGGTACAACATAGAAGTTCTCCAGTATTACATCATCTACTCAATATTTGGAAGAAGATTCATGTAGAAAGAAATAAAACAAATTATCAATTACCAAAACTAATATTGACGCAAAACAAGTTACTCCCTTTTACAATAGATAACCTTTCCTTTAGAGAATGGGAGAAAAAAGGGATTAAAAGAATAGAAAATTGTTTTTCAGGAAATAGATTATTATCCTTTGAACAAATGAAAGATAAATACAATATAACTCAAGATACAGCACTGGCATATTACCAATTGAGATCCTACTTGAAGGATAAATTAGGAAGCAGTTTGAGTTTGCCAGAGGGAAGTAACTTTGAATATGTGATTACAGATACAATGATAATCAAAAGATTTATAACAAATATGTATATTAAACTGCAAGAAAAGGAGAATGAGGAAACAAATGGTAAAACTAAACAAAAATGGGAACAGGATTTAAATATAAAGATAAAAAAGGAAACATGGGAGAAGTTATGCTCTGGAACGATGAGAAATACAATAAATACGAGGTTACGTATGATACAATATAACTGGATTACACCTCAAAAGTTAAATAAATGGGACCCAACAATATCTGATAGATGTTTTCGATGTAAAAAAGAAATGAGAACAACAATTCATGCAATCTGGACATGTGAAAAAGTAGAAAAATTTTGGGAAGATCTCAATCAGATAAAATAACAGAAAACAATATACCAAAGAATCCAGAGATCTTTCTCCTAAGTAACATAAAAAACAAAGAATTTGGAATTGATTTGGAGGATGCACAAAAAAGATTTGTTAAGATAGCTCTAGCCGTAGCAAAAAAATGTATTATGTCAACCTGGAAATTGGAAGATAATTTGAAAATACAACAATGGTATATAGAAATGAATAAATGTATTCCATTAGAAAAAATAACATATAGTTTAAGAAATAATATTGAAATATTCGAACAAATATGGGAGCCTTATATTAAACACAATAGCGAAAACCTACCGGGGACAATCACTACCTAAGTTAACGGAAGGAAAAGGAAATGAAAAGAATGGACTCAGTGGAATTTCTGGTGTATTTTTATTGAATGACAACATTGTCTGACTGGTTTAATGTATCCTAGATTTTATACCTTAAATGGATGGGAGGGGGGAGGTGGGGAGGGTGGGAGGGGAGAAAATGACATTGTATATGTGTGAAAAGGAAAAAATGTGTATCATGGTTAATGTGATTTATGGTGTGAAAAATAAAAAATTATATAAAAAAAAAAGCGATGTACCTGCATCTCTTGGTCTCGCTCTGCTCTACACCACTCTTTAGTGCCCTGTTGGTAACAGAGTAAATCCTGTACGGGTACAATTTTCCCAAATGCAGCACCTTGCACTCTGAGTTGAACTCTATCTGCCCGGTTCCCCATACAATCTAGATACCATTGCCAACCCAGATAACCTCCTTCACCATCCTCCTGTCCTCTGGAACTTCTCCTGCCCCCAGTGATGAGTTAGAAATTTTTGTCCAGGCCCAACAATTTTCTTTCCTCTCTTGCCACGATGTTCTGGGATGTTCCTGGTCTGGACCCAGAGATTTATCCATCATGATATGATGTGAGACTGCTGACACCGCTTCACTACTGGAGCAGACATTCCCTGAGCTGTCTTCAGTTACCTCCCTTGCCTCCCACTCCTGCTTATCTTGCTCCACAGTAAACACGTTCACAAGACATTCATTTAAGATCTTCCCTGGCTCTACACATAGACATCCTCCTGTTCCTTAAGGGGATGTTTTTTCCCTCCTGACCCTAATTTTGCTTCATATATTTTTTAGATCCCTTGCACTGTCTGCCAAAGCCATCTTAAAAGCTCATTTAATCAAGTTTGTTGTCATCTGATTGTACAAGTACAACCTGCCAAAACAGCATTCTCCAGTCCTCGATGCAAAGCATGCAGACACATAACCAGACATTGTACACGTACAGACAAACAATACACACGCAGGACAAGTATCCATATATACAAATAAATAAATATTGTTTCATCAGTATGAAAGTCTCAAGAGGGTTAATGTGAGTAGTTCCTTTGGTCGTTCACCATTCTCACTGCCCATGGGAAGAAGCTGTTCCTCAGCCTGGTGGTGCTGGCTCTGATACCCCTGTATCTCTTCCCCGACCAGAGCAGCTGAAAGATGGCGTGTACAGGTGGAAGGGATCCTCAATGATTTTGTGTGGGCTCTTCAAACAACGATCCCAGTAGATCCCGTCAGTGGGAAGGGAGATTCCAATGAACCTCTCTGCCACTCTAAAGATCCTGTGGATTGACCTGCAATCCATTTCTCTGCAGCAACTGTACCCCACTGTGATGCAGCTGGCCAGGACCCTCTCGATAGACCTCCTGTAGAAGGTTGACATAATGGTGGCCGGTAGCCTTGCCCGCTTCAGTCTTCTCAGGAAGTGCAGTCGCTGTTGCACCTTCCTGACAAGTTAGGAGATGTTAAGTGTCCACATTAGATCACTGGTTAAGTGAACTCCAAGAACTTGGTAGTCCTCCTTATTTCCCTCTTCATCATCCTCCTCCATTCCTGATACTCCTCAAGGGATTCCCTCAAGCCTATCTGCTGGTATCTGATCTGTGCTTCAATATTTCTTCACCAGCGTTCCTTTACCTTCCTATTTCCTGCCCTTTACTCCACTAGGAACATGTTTGCCTTGGACCTTCTTTATCATTCATACCCCTCCCATTGAGCAACTGTGCTCTTACTCTCTAACGTGTTCAGTCATCTATTGCTAATCTTGTTGAAATTGGTCTTGTTTTGAGATGTGTGTGATTCATGATGATCTGCTTGGGAAAAAAAATAACATTCTCAAAAGGGGAGGCACGATTGGTGAGCAGTTAGCGCAACGCCTTTACAGTGCCAGAGATCGTGTTCAAATCCCGGACTGTCTGCAAAGTGTTTATATATACTCCCCGTGTCTGCGTGAGTTTTCTCCAGGGACTCCTGTTTCCTCCCACCCTTCAAAATTATACTGGGATGTAGGTTCATGGGGGGTAAATGGGTAGCATGGACTCATGGGCCGAAATGTCTAAATTTAAAATAGAACTTAATATGGCAGGAGTAGGTCATTTGGCCCTTGAACCTGCTTCATGATTCAAGGAGCATGGTTAATCCTTTGGTTTCCTGTACTAAGCCCTTCTCCCTTGATTCTGTTTTTCTATTAGAAAAAGAGCAAATGGTTTTGAGTTGATGTTCTTGGGTTTTATTTCCCATTCGAATGTTGTTTCACTCCTTTCACCCTTTTGGTGGAAGCAGACCCCTCATCCCTGGAGAGTGAGAAAAGTCCATGCTGGGATCCACGTCAGAACCAGGTTCCCACCAAGAGTGGCCAGGTCGTGTTCACACTTGTAAGGGTTTCTTGTATGTAGCCGACGTACTCAGTACAGTGAAACTCCATGAATCTGGCATGATGGAAATGCCAGAGCTGGACTGGTGGATCTTCCAGATCATTGAATGTTATTCCAACATACATTTATTTTGAGATACAGCAGGATACCAGACCCTTCTGATCCATGAGCTGATACTGCCCAAATACACCCATTAACCAACCAATCTACATCTCTATAACATGGGAGGAAACCAGTGCACCCTGGGGAAAACCTACACAAGTCAAGGGGAAAGGGTAATCTTCACAGTGGGCGGATTCGATCCCAGGTCACTGGCATCATAATAACGTGCTAACCTGGAAGCCCACTTTTTTTATAACCATAATAAACCTTCCAGTGAACCTGGTAAATTTCAACAAAGAGAGGAACCAAGCAGCTGAGTTTCCAGGTAGTGCTGGTGTGGAAGTGGGACCAGATCCCAGTGCCAACTCTCGATTTCTCAACAGTCGGGCACTGGATCATTACCAGTTTATTGGGATGTCCCAAGTGTTCTTCAGAAATACATTTGCTCTCGAGTTCAGCCAGAGTCTGAGCCCAGGCCAGTGATTGGAAATGAGATGGAACATGGAACTGTACAGCACAGAAACAGGCCCTTCTCCCTCATGTCTGTGCCAAACATGATGTCCAAATCAAACAAGACACACGATCGACATCCCTCTATTCCCTGCATCTATCTGAAAGTGTTTTAAACACGACTATTTTATCTGTTTCCACTACTGCCCCTAGCACCTAAACCTCTGTTTGTTTTTAAAAAATATTGCTCTATTCCCTGGTGCCCCTCCCCACACACACTTTAAACATATCCACTCATGTATGATGCTTTTAGTCTAGGGAAAAGATTCTGCCTCATTAATGCTTCTCATGATTTTATAACCCTCTATCAGGTTTCCCCTCAGCTTCTGATGCTCCAGAGAAAACAACCCAGGTTTGTCCAACCTCTCCCCAGAGCTCATCCCCTCTAATCCAGGCAACATCCTGGTGAAACTCTATACCCTTTCCAATACCCCCACATCCCTTCCCCACAATACTCCCGTGCAACCTAAACAAAGTTTTATAATTGCTGCAATGTGACTTTCTTACCCAATGAAGCCAAGCATACCAAACACTTTCTTTACCACCCAATTTTTACACCTCCAGGCTGAGAGTACACGTCGCAGCCACTGCGAATGGGGGCCTGACACCGATGTTGGTTCACCTTCATCAGTGGGATCTGAGCAGCAGCGTTTCTTCGTCGTGCTGTGCCCCTGCCTCCTTGTCCTGTCAACACCAGGCCCGAGCCCAGCTGCTCCCAAACTGGCACCAGGGGCCACATGCTCACCGTTTTACAGGGTCACCAGATACTCTACCATGAACACCATCTTCCCTGCCTACTGTGTGGTGGTATAACCTCCTTGTCTGTCTGTTGGCTCCAATTTCAAGCCTCCTTGAAGCTTGGGCACTTGGACAGCCACCGTCCTGCACTGGTCACTGTCCCCCACTGGAGCGGATACCATTGCCTTCTTTCACAATCCAGTTCCAGCAATGGTCCCAGCCCCGTTTTCCCCCCTTTGTACTTCACAGATGGCACATCTCTCCTCACCTTTTTTAATCTGGGGGAAATAGTCCATGAACTTGACTTGCTCCAAGGCAGCAGGCAGGGATGGGTGATAGAAGTGATCCTGGCAGCCGTGAGCTCCCCGGTAATTGGCTCCACTCTGAACTGATGCAAAAATGCAGGAATCTGCGGAAATGCAGAAGAGGTCTAGGTACCAAAGACTCAAGTTCAGGAACAGCTGCTACCTGTAATGGAGAGGCTGATTCCATCACAGGGTGGTGCTGCTGCGCTCCTATTCGGAGGACACATTCCATGCCAATCATCAGTCACCCCAAGCCATCAAGGTGACCCTTGCGATTGGCCCACCTCAATCAGGTGCTGCAGACCAGGCAGACCAGGCAGCCCGCCCAGGCTCAGCCCCGACCTTCACCCAATTGGCCCAGGTGAATCAGCTTGGCTGACCCCTGCACTTAGCTTCGAGCCATTGGCCACAGCAGCCAATGGGGCCCAGCCTGCCCTGAGTGATGGGCCCCCCAGTACTGTCTGCAGAACTATAAAGGACCATGTGCCCCTTTGTTCTGCCTCTTTTGACCCCTTGTGGCAGGTAACACCCTTCACACTTGGGTTGGGGTGAGTCCCAAGGTTAGGTAGCAAGAACTGTGTCCGTACCGGTCAAGGGGTGGGGCATGTAGTATCACCTTAATCCTGACTGTTGACTGTATGTATTTAAGTCATTTCTCCCACCACTGCCTCTGTCGGTTTCTCCCTTGTTATCTGCAGTGTATTCACTCCTTGCGTAGGGCTCAAGCCCAAAACGTTGGTGAGGTCGCTTTACCTTTGCTACATAAAGGCACTGTTTGACCTTCTGAGTTTCTCCAGCATTTGTGGGTTTTTCTTCACTTAACCACGAGCCGCTTTCAGGTGGCCAGAACATCGGAGAGTAAAGCTGCCTATTCTACCCCAATGCGGCTGTCGGGTGGCCACCTGAAAGTGGAGGACCCTGCCAGGAGGAGCACTTACCTAACCATCTTAGGTAAACTTGTACCTCTCATTTTGTTCATTTTAGATTGGTCACAGTGTTTGAGCTACCGAAAGAAAATAGACACAGACACCGAGAGCAGTTCAGATTATTCAAATGTTTATTACAAATTCAAAAGCTGATTTCAAACTACAATATGCAAGCCCTTCCCAACTATACTTATCAACGCTTGGACTGGTCCCAACTGCCGAAGCGAGGCAACGACTGCACACTTGTAGTAGGTTGTCAGGCTGCCGGTAGCAGCTTCTCCACCTCCCCCGACTGGGACGTTGCTCGGACTCTGGCTGTTCTTCCTTCTTGACAAGGGGTGTTCCCACCCCTCGGAGAATCTCAACTTCAGCAGCAGGACCACAGCCTTATATACCCCAAAAACAATTAATCATGCGCCTACTCCTTCTAACATTTGTCAGTCAAAATCAAAACTGAACATACCATTCTACAATTTAGAAGATTAATTATTATGGAACCAGGATGCTATGATTTCCTGGTTTATCTTGGAGATACAAAGACTTGTTAAAACTTCTCAGGCTTTGCAATGCCATGCTATCCTAAATTTAGGAAAAAACAATTAATCGTGCGCCTACTCCTTCTAACATTTGTCAGTCAAAATCAAAACTGAACATACCATTCTACAATTTAGAAGATTAATTATTATGGAACCAGGATGTATCTCGTAGATACAAAGACTTATTAAAACTTTTCGAGCAAGACAGATTGTGACCAATTCGTCAATTTCAGTGTCGCATTTGACAACTGCTTTCCCTGGGCCTCGCAGTGGAATTCCATTTCAAAGTGTATCTTCAGATAAATCCACATGGCTGAGTTTAATTACATCTGCTAGTTCTGAAAGTAAGGTGACCAGAGTGTGGCCCCAGTGTCGTCAGTTCCACATAAGCAAAAAGCATCTGGGCACATGGTTTTAATCCTCCATTATACTAACCCTCCCCCTGTAGGTATATTCTCCAGCTCAGAGAATCCCCCGTTGCACCTGAAAGCAGCATGGGACTATGGCCACAGTCCACACAAGCCAGCATTCACTCGGACGCGGCTCTCCTTCAGCCAGCATGTTCTTCTCCGCAGCCACCTGAACGTCCCAGCTGCACTCCCCCAGCCGTGTCTGCCAGCTCATTACCTGCATCCGAGCACCTGAAAGCGGCTATGGTGTCAACAGGATCCTGTTTTTACCCTTGTGTATTGTGCGCATTTAGGTTCATTTCACATTTCGACCCTCTTGCTCCATCTGCATTCCCAAAATCAATGTGTGCTTTGTTCCTCAATCTTGGTCTGGTTCTGAAGAGTCACGTGATGCAGTAGTGGCCAGTAGGGTAAAACCAGCCGTCTCCAGAAAAAAAGTCAAGAAAAGACAAAGTTCAACAAATATAAAATATAAGAAATAAAAGATAAAGTTGCAAAGAAGAGAAAGTAGATGGCACCCAAAAAGGAAAAAGTAAAACAGGAAAAAAAGTCACTGGAAAAGAAAGCCTTACCTGCACGAAGGAACAAGGAGCCATGGTGGTGAAGAACGCCCATTCTCCGAGGTTGGTGTCGGCCCTGCGGAGTCACGACCCCCCGACCAGTGGACTGCAAAAATGGCTCTCTGAGCCAAACAAGTGTGCAACTGCACATGCGCAATCTTTTTTTTTCTTTGGCTTGCCTTCGCGGACGAAGATTTATGGAGGGGGTAAAATGTCCACGTCAGCTGCAGGCTCGTTTGTGGCTGACAAGTCCGATACGGGACAGGCAGACACGGTTGCAGCGGAAAATTGGTTGGTTGGGGTTGGGTGTTGGGTTTTTCCTCCTTTGTCTTTTGTGAGGTGGGCTCTGCGGTCTT
Source organism: Narcine bancroftii (assembly GCF_036971445.1). Lineage (NCBI taxonomy): Eukaryota > Metazoa > Chordata > Chondrichthyes > Torpediniformes > Narcinidae > Narcine > Narcine bancroftii. The sequence goes on along the minus strand of NW_027212285.1, from coordinate 3,289 downwards.
CTTCAAAGGAGGTTGCTGCCCGCCGAACTGTGAGGCGCCAAGATGTACGGTTTGAGGCGATATCAGCCCACTGGCAGTGGTCAATGTGGCAGGCACCAAGAAATTTCTTTAGGCAGTCCTTGTACCTCTTCTTTGGTGCACCTCTGTCACGGTGGCCAGTGGCGAGCTCGCCATATAACACGATCTTGGGAAGGCGATGGTCCTCCATTCTGGAGACGTGACCCACCCAGTGCAGCTGGATCTTCAGCAGCGTGGACTCGATACTGTCGGCCTCTGCCATCTCGAGTACTTCGATGTTAGGGATGAAGGCGCTCCAATGAATGTTGAGGATGGAGCGTTCTAGGAGCCGTAGGTGATGCCGGTAGAGGACCCATGATTCGGAGCCGAACAGGAGTGTGGGTATGACAACAGCTCTGTATACGCTTATCTTTGTGAGGTTTTTCAGTTGGTTGTTTTTCCAGACTCTTTTGTGTAGTCTTCCAAAGGTGCTATTTGCCTTGGCGAGTCTGTTGTCTATCTCGTTGTCGATCCTTGCATCTGATGAAATGGTGCAGCCGAGATAGGTAAACTGGTTGACCGTTTTGAGTTTTGTGTGCCCGATGGAGATGTGGGGGGGCTGGTAGTCAAGGTGGGGATCTGGCTGATGGAGGACCTCAGTTTTCTTCAGGCTGACTTCCAGGTCAAACATTTTGGCAGTTTCTGCAAAACAGGACGTCAAGCGCTGAAGAGCTGGCTCTGAATGGGCAACTAAAGCGGCATCGTCTGCAAAGAGTAGTTCACGGACAAGTTTCTCTTGTGTCTTGGTGTGAGCTTGCAGGCGCCTCAGATTGAAAAGACTGCCATCCGTGTGGTACCAGATGTAAACAGCGTCTTCATTGTTGAGGTCTTTCATGGCTTGGTTCAGCATCATGCTGAAGATTGAAAAGAGGGTTGGTGCGAGAACACAGTCTTGCTTCACGCCATTGTTAATGGAGAAGGATTCAGAGAGCTCATTGCTGTATCTGACCCGACCTTCTTGGTTTTCGTGCAGTTGGATAACCATGTTGAGGAACTTTGGGGGGCATCCGATGCGCTCTAGTATTTGCCAAAGCCCTTTCCTGCTCACAGTGTCGAAGGCTTTGGTGAGGTCAACAAAGGTGATGTAGAGTCCTTTGTTTTGTTCTCTGCACTTTTCTTGGAGCTCTCTGAGGGCAAAGACCATGTCAGTAGTTCCTGTTTGCGCGAAAGCCGCAGTGATTCTGGGAGAATATTCTCAGCGACACTAGGTATTATTCTATTTAGGAGAATCCTAGCGAAGATTTTGCCTGCAATGGAGAGCAGCGTGAATCCCCTGTAGTTTGAGCAGTCAGATTGCTCGCCTTTGTTTTTGTACAGGGTGATGATGATGGCATCACGAAGCTCCTGAGGCAGTTTTCCTTGGTCCCAACAAAGCTTGAAAAACTCATGCAGTTTGACATGCAGAGTTTTGCCGCCAGCCTTCCAGACATCTGGGGGGATTCCATCCATACCTGCTGCTTTGCCACTTTTCAGTTGTTCAATTGCCTTATATGTCTAATACCGGGTGAGGACCTCATCCAGCTCTAGCCTTCGGGGCTGTTGAGGGAGCTGGAGCAGGGTGGAATCTTGGAGTGAGCGGTTGGCACTGAAAAGAGATTGGAAGTGTTCTGACCATCGGTTGAGGATGGAGATCTTGTCGCTGAGGAGGACTTTGCCGTCTGAGCTGCGCAGCGGGCTTTGGACTTGAGGGGCCGAACACAGCCTTTAGAGCCTCGTAGAAACCCCTGAAGTTGCCAATCTAAGGTAAAAGAAAACACCGATGGGAGGGGGGGCTCAGCCGAGGAGCGGGCAATCACAGTGCGACCAGCTGGGAATGCCCGATACCAGGGCTCACAGATGGAAGATGAGGAAGGTGGCAGGAGAGGAAGTGAGCAAGAAAGTTGACGAGGTGAACGGCAAGAGGAGCAGCAGCAGGAGGCCCGATAGATGAGCAGCTCAGGAGAGGACCAACAGCAAGAGGCCCGACAAAGTGAGACAAGCAACTCATCAGGAAAGTCAGACGAGACACAGATACAAAGAGGAGAAAAAGACACAAACACAGGTACAAGCACAGAAGATCAAGATCTTCACAGAGAAATAGAAGGTAAAACAGATGGACAAAATATAGATAAAGCTTTTTCTGAAGAACAAATGAGAGCATTAAAAGAGAAATGAAAAGAACAGAAGATAAAATGCAAAGATTAGAACTAGTCATGATAGAAATAGGGAAAAGAGTAGAGAATGAGGAAGATTGAGAAACGGCTGTAGAAATGGAAGTAAACGACTTAAGATGAAAATTGGAAGAAAGTGACAAAAAAAAATTAGAGACACAAGAGTTGTTAGCTCAGAAAATTGCTATGTTTGAAAATTATAGGTGAAACTAAAAATAGCGGGCCTGAAGAAAGATGAAGAAGGCACAGATATGAAGGAATTTATAAAAGAATGGATCCTGAAGGTCCTGGGAATGACAGAAATGCAGGAAGAAATGGAAATAGGAAGGGCACACAGAACACTAGCTCCGAAATTGAAGACACATCAAAATCTATGATCCATTTTAGTAAAATTTTTGAGATATACAAGAGAAAATATACTGGAACGGGCAAGGAATAAAATTAGAGAAGATAATAAACCATTGGAATACAAGGGTCAAAAAAATATATTTTTGACCCAGTCATAAGTTTTGAACTCTTAAAGAAGGGAAGGAAGGAAGGGGAAAAAAGGGAGAGCTTTGTTATATGCATAAAAAAGTGTTTTCTGGGGGAGTTGGGGGGGAGAGAATAACCATCACTGCGAAATCAGTTGACACTTGCAAACAGGACTACAATCCAAATGGAAAAGGGAGTTGTGGTTGCCCAACAAGGGATAAGGGGCAACTCGGGAGGGGGGGGGGGGGATTAAGGTAATATTGGATCTGGGAGTTGTTGGAGTATTTTATGTTTTAAATGTGTTGTCATACATTCAGTTTAAAAAAGGGAAAACTGAGAGATGAAAATGGGGAAAAGGGGGATGGTGGTGGTGAGGAACCGGAAATGAGGTGTAAATAAGATGAGATGGACACTTTGAACTATATGACTATGAACATTAGTGGAATACATAACCAAATTAAAAGGAAGAGACTATTAAATTTACTGAAAAAATATAGCATTTGTGCAGGAAACGCATCTAACTGAAGTAGAACATAACAGATTAAAGAGAGACTGGGCAGGACACATAGCGGCAGCATCATACAATTCAAAAGCTAGAGGTGTAGCTA
>NW_027212284.1:0-22247 GCF_036971445.1 Narcine bancroftii | reverse complement strand
TAGATAGGCTGAATGGCCTATTTCTGTGCTGTAATGTTCTATGGTACTCACACGTTTGGAGCTAGTGACCAAAGACCAATGTCTCATATTGTAAATTCCAATATACCTGTGATGCCAATGGGCCACCTCCCCTGTTCCCCTTGTTCCACAGTCAACTGGAGTAATAATTGATCCCCAAACCCTCCCCACACCCCAGCCTAGGAAAACTGTAGTGTCTTGGGTCAGACACCAGGAAGCAATATATTTGTGGCAACAAGTAATCTACTGGGGAACTCAGTGGGTCGGAGGGAGAAAAGGAATGCTCGAGGTTGCAGGATGGAGCCCCTCATCTGGACTTTTACGTTTGATGCTCCACCTCCGTTGTGTCACTTCTGGAAGTTGGTCTCAACTCGACTCTAAAACACAGAGGTGCGAGCTGTTTATTTGCCTTGCTGTTCTAAAATATTGTAAATATTTGTACTCTGGTGCAAATTCACCCAAGGTCAGCCTGTGGAGGTAGGCTGCATTCGTATCAGTCACCATGAGGGCAAAGTAACCCCAACCGTAATAGGAAAAGTTCACTTGATGGATCAGAGACCTACTTTTAAGTTGAAATTTTATATGTAGACGTGCAGCGCAGTAACAGGCCCTTCAAGCCCACGAGCCTGTCCCACCCAAGTACCCCAATTAACCTAGCCCCCCACCCTGGTATGTTTTGAAAGATGGGAGGAAACAGGAGCCCCTGGAGGAAACATGTGCAGACATGGGGAGAACGTACAAACTCCTTACAGACAGCACGGGATTTGAACTCAGTTCGCTGGCGCTGAAGCAGCGTTGTGCTATCTGCTGTGCTAATCGTGCCGCCACAATGTGTCACATTATATCTGGTGTAGTGGGAAGGGTTCTTCTGCAAGCACCTAAATAGATCAACTTTTTTTCTTTAACGAGCTGAGGCTATGAATAGTTATTTAACTATCTTTACATTTTTATTATCCCGTGTCCTGTCGCTTGGCCTATTGGGTTAGAATAATTACACATCTTTTGAGTTGTAGCAAGTAGGAATTTTGGTGCACCTGTACATTGTGCTTGTTTTATCATCGTCAACATCTTCTCTCACACTCCTCGAGCTGTGTACAGAGGAAGGGCAAGGTAGAGAGTTACAATGGAGGCCAGTATGATGGCCCTCTTGTGTCATCCGAAGGCACTTAATATCAGCAAAAGCTGGCACTGAAATGTTAGTCCAGATCAAGAAGGGTTGAAGTATCTTCTAGGAGGAAGAGTTGGAGAAACATCCTGAAGCGTGTCTGGGATATATAATTCCCTGAAAATGGTGTCACAGGTGGATAGGGTTGTCAAGGGAGTTTTTGGCAAATTGGCCTTCACAAAGAAAAGTATTGAGTCCAGGAGTTGGGATGTTATGGTAAAGTTGTATAAGACATTGGTGAGACCAAGTTTAGAGCATTGTGTGCAGTTCCGGTCACCAAACTACAGGAATGATATCAATAAGATAGAAAGAGTGCAGAGAGGATTCACTAGGATGTTGCTGGGACTTCAGGAATTGAGTTATAGGGAAAGGTTAAACAGGTTAGGACTTTATTCCCTGGAGCGTAGAAGAATGAGGGGAGATTTGATAGAGTTATTTAAAATTATGAGGGGGAGAGACCAGCTTTTTCCATTGAGGGTAGGTAAGATACAAACCAGAGGACATAGGTTAAGAGTGAAAGGGGAAAAGCTTAGAGGAACATGAGGGTGAACCTCTTCACACAGAGAGCGGTGGGGGTGTGAACAGTGTCCTACCCAATGTCACCGACTGTGATTAGGGCCTCATTGCTGGGCACGTTGACCATGAGAGGATACTGATAGTGAGTTGCTCATCCTACCAAGTTCAGGAAGGAGAAGTTTCAAGTAAAGAACCTTCTCCTGAATGAATTTATGAGTTCCTAATTCAACCCCGTGGCCTTTAAGTCAACGTTGACACACATGGGGACTTCTCTGTTATCTCCACTAACCTCTTCATTATATTGGGACCTGTCTAGTCACATTCTCCCTTCCCCATAGCCTCTTCCAGAGGAAAGAGCTCTTGTCCCCCCAACCACAGGCTACACTACTTAACACTCTACCTTTCAAACCTTTGCACTTAAGTTCAAGTTTATTATCATCTGATTGTACAAGTACAATCAGACAAAACAGTGTTCTCTGGTTCTTGGAACAAAACGTGCAGACACAGAACCAAACATAAACCAAGCATACAGACAAGCAACACATATGCAGTATGTATAAACATATGTAAAAATAGTTATTATTTAATACATGGTAGACTCTTGGAGGGTCAGTGTGAGCCGTTCCTTTGGACATTCAGCATTCTCCCTGCCCGTGGGAAGAAGCTGATCCTCAGCCTGGTGGTGCTGGCTCTGATCCTCCTGGATCTCTCCCCTGACGGGAGCAGCTGAAAGATGCTACGTGCGGGGTGGTAGATGTCCTCAACAATTTTGAGACCGCTCTTCAAACAACAATCCTGACACATTGTTTGCATTCTATGTATGTTGCAGCATGAATGTTCTCAAAGCCAGACACACTCGAGCCAGTGTGCCTGTAATGTAGCATGGTGTTCGTTTCCTGCCAAGTGTCACAGCGGGGTCATCTGCCAGGCAGTGATCCAACCTATCAGCTTCCTCATTTGACTTTCGCCCCACAACTCCCATTTCACTTCATTAGACAATTCTGAAGCAACTAGGCATGCAGATCTATGCCCTCAGCTTGGTGTGTTTAGAAATGTTTATTTTTCTTTTCACATGTTTTGATCTCAACCCCTTTTATTCCCAAATGCATGTGCTCTCCAGTAAACTCATTTATAAACAGACAACAAAATTTTACTCATTAAAGTCTTGTAGCTGAGAAAATCTGTCTTTACCTGGTCTGTCTTTGGTTCCCTGAATGGTTGAATGTTCACTGTCCCCTTAAATGCCCCAGCGAGGGTCATCAGAAATGGCCACATTTCCTGAATTAATAAATCACATGGGGAAATCATGGAAAAGGCTTGCCAGTGGCTAGACTCCGTTAGGAGTTTGAGGAGATTCGCTTGCAAATTTCTACAGGTGCTCTGTGGAGAGCATTCTGTCTGGGACAGAGGTGCCAAAGCACAGGACAGGAAAAGATTACAGAGGGTTGTGAACTCGGCCAGTACCAACTTGGGCACCAGTTTCCCCTTCATTAAGGGCATCATTTGGCTCAAACTTGTGGATTCAGTCAGGAATGTATGTATACTTTGATGAAGCTCTACCCCTTGAGCCACAGCTGACAACACCTTACAGACTGTCTGTCATCCAGTTGACAATGACCTTTATGGCCATGGGTGGTTCGATTATGCATTCAGCAGTGGAAAATTCCTCTAGCCAGTACAGCAGAGGAGACCTGTTGACTTTACTGTTACAAAAGAGCAGGGGAGAAGAAAGTCATTGCAGCTTTTGTTGCATGACACTACAATCTTTCTCGCTTGACTGAAGCAGATTTTTTCCATGGGGAGGAAAGCGATGTAGACACGGGGAGAAGGTACAAACTCCTCACATACAGCGTCGGATTCAAATTTCACTGGTGCTAGAATAACGTTGTGCCACCTATATGCAGCCTTTTGCACTCCCTCTCTCCTTTCTCAGTCCTGAAGCATGTATTGGACCTCAAACGTCAGCTATCCTTTTTCCTCCACAGATGCTGCTTGACTCGCTGTGTTCTTCCTGTAGTTAGTGGTTTGCTCTGGGATCCAGCATCTGCAGTCTCTTGCATATCCATTTACACCTTGTTTCTGTCATTTGATTGAGTGTTGGATTCCACATCACAGGAAAGATATTAAGGCATCAGTGCCTTAAAGGTGGAAATTAAAATATAAATAAAGTTCTGAAAATTGTAGTTTCATTCAATTGAGTTCAACTTTATTTATCATCCAATTGGGGGTGTGGCAAGATGGCGTAGGGAACAGACGTGCCTTCCAGACCTCTCCTGACTCTGATTTATTGTTTGGTCTTTAAGTGCCCGTTAACGTTCTTTTAAAAGTTTATAAATAATAAGAGGTGTTCGATTAGTGCCTAATGGTTTATCTGCAAAAAAAAAGGTAAAAGAAAACATCAACAGACTGTTAAAAAACTACATTTTCCGAAATTGTCTGAGCCTACTTGTTTACAAGAAGCCAGGACTCAACGTAGAATGGATCCAGAGGAGGACGTGCAGAGTTCGGCATTGAAGCTCCGTTTTAAGCCGGTGAGGCTCTCTGAAGGTCGCACTCAACAGCTTTCAGAACAAGGGGCTGGACGGGTGCCAGTGTTTTGCACGGTGGCCACTGCGGGTGTTGTTGCTGAGGCTTGGACAGTTGAATCAGCTGGGGCGCCACCAGCTGGAGAGTTAAAGAGTTGTCATTCGACTGCTATAGTGGTGGCGCCGCAAAATGCACCTTTAATTACAACGGTTTTTCCAGACATCGATTCAGTGAAGATGATTAAAGAGATTTGGCTTAAAGATAACTCTGATCTTCAGTCTCCTGGCATTGCTGGGGGGACTTTGAGAGGGATTTTTATACGAAGTCAAACTGCTAGAAAAGATACTAAATCAAGGGAAGGGACAGAAGATCCCGTGGTCTCTAAGGAACAGCAAGACCCCATTATGCCTGAATCTACTTCTGTTGAAATGTCTGTTAAGGATCTTGAAGATAAGATATATTCTGTATCGAGTCACTTAGCTAATTTTGTGAACCTGTTTATTTCCAAGATTAATGCGATGGCGGAAGTCATTAATGGAGCTTTTAAGCATGAAACCATTGAAAGATTTGAAATGTGTGATCAAGGTTTAGTCGATGCACAGGATCAACTGCAAGATGAAAATAGAATAATTGAAACATTGCAGATCCAAAATAAAAATTTAGCAAAAAAGGTTGATTATTTGGAGAATCAATCTAGACGGAACAACGTGAAAATTGTTGGTTTGCCAGAAGGGATAGAAGGACCAGATCCAAGAAAAATTTTTACTGAATGGATTCCACGAGTGTTAGGACAGGATAAATTCCCTGAAGGTTTAATACTGGAACATGCTTATAGAGTTTTAAGAAGAAAATCTTTTTCAGGACAGAATCCAAGATCTGTTTTGATCCGTTGTTTAAACTATTGTGACAGAGAGACAATTTTACGTACAGCTATTAGAAATGCCCAGCAAAATAGATCTTTTTTGATGGTTCAGAATAATCCTGTTTTCTTCTATCAAGATTTGAGTCAAGAAATTATGTTTCAACGACGCGAATTTAATTCTGTGATAGAACGGTTGTGGAAAAAAAGTCATAAGGGAACATTCAGGTATTCTGCGGTACTGAAGATTTTTTAGGATGGAAATTAGCCAAAGTTCTTTGACAATCCTAAAGAGGTTATGGACTTTGCTTAGTCTCTACCAATCATGCAGTTTCAGGAACGATGTAGTCCTTCAAGGTCTCCAAAGAGAGTAGAGATGTAAGGTGGGATCCAGATTTTTAAAAGAAATGGAAGCAATGGTGACCGAAGTGGTAACGTTGATTTAAAAAAATAAATCTTTTATCCTTTTTTTGAGAAGAGCTTAAATAGTTTAAATAATGATGATAGTTTAATGAAATGGGAGTTGGGAGAGGGAACTGGGTGGGCACTAGTTTCCAGAAGTCATCAGCTACCTGTGAGTTATCTCACACCCAATATTTTGGGGGAGTTACCGCTTTGGGCGGATTAAACAGGAGGAGGTAGTTGTGACCTCCGACCTGTTTTTTTCTCTTTTTAATTTTTGGGTTAAGAAGTGAAGGTTTTTTTAAATTATTTTTTTAAAATAAATAATTATTTTTTAAAAACTCTCTTTGTTTTGATTGTAATTGAGAGGGAATTAGTAGGTTTTTTTTCCTCTCCTTTTTTTTCTCTTTTTTTGAGGGGGGGGGGTTTTCTCTTTTTTCTTTCTTTTTTAAGAGGATGATGTCACAGAAGATAATAAGTCAAAAATTGAGGATGTTGAATTAGATGAAGAGGAAGATGAGGGGAAAGGTGATAAGAAGAAGAAGAAAATTAAGTACAAATACATTGAGGGAGAAGAGTTTAATAAAATTAAGTTAATTTTGATAGAGAATTTTGAAGATGTTATAAATGAAGAATATGGAGAATTTTATAAGAGTTTGAACTTTTTTATATAAGGGGAGGGGAAGGGAATAAAAAGTTTATAGGATTGTTTTTATAAGGGATGTTTTTGTTCTCTCGATGAATTATAAAGAAAACTTGGTATTAATGGAAATTCTGTATTTATGTATTATTAATTATGATTTTTTTGAATAACAGATATGTGGTTGATATATGATTTTAATATTTGAACTTAGTTTTAAAGTGGATTTCATTTGTTAAATACATGTATTATGTTTGATTTAAATATATGTTTAAGGGTATTATTTTAGTATTGATATTTTTTTGTTGTTAGTAATTTTTTTGTTGTTAAGTTTTATCCTTTTTTTGTAAGTGGGTTTTTTCTATTTTATTTACAATATTGTTAATTAATTGTTCACTCTTTATTTTGGGGGGAGGGTTGGTCTAATTTTAAATTAGATGATTAATGTTGTGTTATAATTATTGGGGGGGTTAATTTGTGTAGTTTAATGATGTAGTATTCTAATTTTTATTATCTTATTTTTTATTATTTCTTTAAATGTAATTTTTTTTTTATTCATGTCATAAAATTTTAAATAAAGTTTAAAAAAAAATTATCATCCAATTGTACAAGTAAAAGCCAACGAAACAGTGCTGTTAGGCCCTCAGTGCAAAACATGTAAACACAGTGGAGATGGTAAGTTTGTGCAATAAAATTGCTTTAGATTTGGGTATATTTGAATGAGATTGACAAAAGAAAATGGGTTCTGTACGTCAAGGAGTTGAAAGCAAGGTTTCACAGCTACAAAACTGAAGGGCGAGGGATGTTTTCACACACACGGAATGGTAAGACTGTGGGTATTCACTGTCAGGAACAGTGGCCAAGGTAGTAAACATAATGAGTTGTTGACGATTCGATGTAAAAGGCTTCCCTTCATCAAGGGACCTGTTTTTTTTTGGCAGGAGAAGGGTGTGAACCTCACTCACATTGAATCACGCCCATCCCACCTCAAGAACGGAGAGTACGAGTTCTTCATTAACCTAGACTGTAAGAGCATCTCCATCCTGGAGGAGATCCTCCTGACACTGCGCCAGGACATTACCGGCACCGTCCATGAACTATCACGGGACAAGATACAGGACACAGGTGGCAGCATGTTAATTCCTTACAATTGTAATACAAGTGGAGTGCCCATTAAAGGCGAAGGCATTAGGGTCTTTTTTTGACTCTGAGGAGGAAATTCAAAGAGCAATAATTAGTTTAATTGAGGGACAGACCCCCGATACCAGGTTCCCTCATTGTTTTCACATCCATAGATGGGGAAATCTTTATCCTTGGGATCACTAATGGGATTCACACCAGGGTGGTTTAAGACAGTGATTTATGGCTTTGCCACCTGGATGTGGGTTTTTGGAGGGCCATCTAACCATAACCTGAACCCTAACCATAACTGCACCCTAACCTCAATCCCAACTCTTAAAATGGGAATGAATGTAAATTTAGTGCTGGGTCCACACCTTCTCCAATTACACCCAATGCCCATCCACTGAGGGATTACTAAAGAACAGATACCAAGTCACCCACTTTAACAGAAACTTGCTCCAGGAGATGCTCTGGACATGAAACAAGCACAGAGAGAGGGGGAAGGTGCTAATTCCATTAAGAGCCAAGGACAGGTCCAGGGTATTGAAAGCATGGGGCAACAGAATTTGGCAGTTTACAATGACACGAAACCTCCAAGAAGGGAGACCGAGTACTATGAGGGATGATTATGCCACTGCCCTCACATTACCAACCTAACCTTCACCCTCACTATAACCTTAACCTTCACCCTGCTGCCCTCTGTATTGGCCTGAACTCACAAGGCAGAGATGGGGAATGGTTCTTGTAGCAGACAGATGGTAAATTGGTTTGGTGGAAAGAGAGAGAGAGAGAGATGGTCAGGAGGAGAGTGGCCAGTTGGAACAAAGTCACTTCTACATTTATTTATTTATCATGGATAAATCCTGTCCATCCCTGATTGCACTTGAACGAAGCACCTCGCTGGATGACTTGAAAAGGAGGGGAGGAAGATTTAACCAGGACTTGAGGGGCAAATTTTTGCTCAGAGGGTGGTCCAGATCTGGAATGAGCTGCCAGAGGAAGCTATGGAAGTTGGGACAATTACAATGTTGAAAGGCCATTGGGACAAATCTATGGACTGGAAGGTTCAGAAGGATGTGGACCAAATGCAAGCAAATGGGATGATCCCAGAATATCACCGTGATCAGCATGGACAAGTTGGGCCAAAGGGCCTGTCCCATGTATGATATTTCCAAGTCAACCCCATTGATGTATCAGGAATCACACTGGTTAAGGATGGCAAATTTCCTCTGCTGAAGGAAAGTGGGGAACACCTTGGGATTTTTAGTCACAATCCAAGCAAGTCTTATGGGGGCCATGATTAATTAGTTTTATTTTTAAATTCCAGGTTCTTGAAACCCCACCTCCCCCTCCAATCACTGAGTGCCCATGATTTAGGGTTAATCATCAGGATTAACTGGGATTATTGTTCATGATGGAGATAGGACCGGGGCTTATACTAAGATCCAATTTCAGTACATATGTACATTGTACAATGTGTATGACAATAACTATTATCATGAGGTGTAAAGGCAGCAGGCCCCTCCCTGTTCTCCCATTCAATAAGGTCCTGGCTGACTGTTTTACTCAATCCCACGTTCCTGTACGAACTCTATATCCCTTGATCACCAGATCATCCAAAAAAAATCTGTTGATCTTATCTGCATCTACGGTGAGTCTGAACCTCCACCACAATCTCATCCCATGATTCAGTGCCCCCAGAGGGAAGATATTTCTTCTCGTCTCCCTTCTGAGTGGCTGACCCTTGTTTTTTCAATTTAAAAAAACTTCATTGAAGTATCAAGTCAAGCCTATAAGAATGTTGTATGTTTCAAGAGCAATTTTCATTTTTATGACCTATCGCAAGTCTAGTCAGTTTAACCTCTCTTCATAACCCCATCTGGTGAACCCTTCTTGTGTTTGGTTTATCATAGTTGTGTAGAGACACACACAATGTGGCCTCCTTGCAGCTGATATCAGTGCAAGAGGAACCTTTCCTCTTGAATTCATGCCCTCTCACATACTGTCTGCCTTCCTAACTGCCCGCCGCTACTCCATGTGAACTGTGAACGATTCATGTCCAAGAGCACCAGCTCCCTCAGAAGACAGCGACTTCTCAGTTTCTCAACATTTAAAAAAAAATCTACTTTCCTTTGTTTTTAAACTGCCAATGTGATGGCTTCAAAGCTTTCCATGGAAGACTCCAATTACCATCTTCTACGCCCATTCACTTAGCCTGTCCATGATCCCCCTCACCCCCAAAGCCAATCTGCCTCCTCCTCACAACACATACTGCCGCCCAGGCTTGTGCCTTTTGATTTAGACAGAATGCTTCTGGTTGTCGAGAACTAGAATGAATGTGAACCCAAAATTCAGAACAAATTTATTTCCCAGAGAATGTGAGGATGTGAAGCTCACTCCCACGGTGAATGGTTTGCTCCAGATACATTATAAATGAAGCTAGAAGAGTGTATGAGGGAGTGGTGGCTACGTGGATAGATTTAGAGGTGGGGAGGCAGGAGGATCCTCATATGGAACTCAATACTGGTATGAACAGGTTGGGTTGAATGGCCTGTTTCTCTGTTGTGCATCCTAGTAGGTTTTACGTTGGTAATCCTATGCAAGTTACCGTCATAGACAAATGATTCCAACACATGACGTTTATCTGAACAGCTATGGAACTCCTAATCATGTCTGCATTCTGCGCCAACCCACGACTTTCCAATTGATAAAATTTATTGGAACGTGTGCTGTAGTTCATATGCTCCAGAGCTAGAGACAAGGTTGAGGATACTGTGCAGAATCCAACAGGTGATCCAGGCTGCTACTCTGAGGCAGTGCTGAGGAAAGCTTTAGTATTAGTCATTAAGACTCTCGAAGAGGAGAAAATGCCCGTACTCTCATTGAGATATTTATGAGTGTCCTGTCAAAAGCCTGGAGCCTGGATCAGCTTCACGGACGTTAAGATTGCTCGGCAATCATCGAAAACATCAAAACTCTGGTTAGACTACACTTGGGGTATTACATTCAGTTCTGGTCGCCTCATTACAGGAAAGCTGCAGATGCTTTATAGAGGGTGCAGAAGAGATTTGCCAGAATGCTGCCTAGATTGGAGAACATCTCACATGAACCAAGTATTCCTACGCCATGGGTGCTCTGTGATTAGTAAGGGATTGCTGAAGGTGGGATGTGAGTGGGAAAAAACAGATTGAAAACCACTGTTTTAATCGTCCCTCATTGACTCATGATGTGAACCGTTTCATAACTCCAAAGGAAATAGGCCAATGACAATTTTTCTCAAGCAAAATGGTTCAGTAACAATTAGGTCTAGAGCAGTGATTCTCAACCTTCCCTTCCCACCCACATCCCACCTTCAGCAATCCCTTACTAATCAAAGAGCACAGATGGCATAGCCATTACTGAAGGTGGTCTGTGAGTGGGAAGAAAAGGTTTGGGAAACCACTGCTTTAGTGCAACAAAGGATGGGTGTTGACTTATTAGAGTTATATTAGATTACAAGGAGCTTAGATAGGGTGGACAGGCATCATCTTTTTCCTAGGTCAACAAAAGCAAATACCAGAGGTCATCTGTATAAGGTGAATAGAGGGAAGCTTAGGGGAGACGTCACAGGTAAGTTTTTTTTACACAGAGAGTGGTACGTGCCTGAGAAAAAAATCAGATGCTGGAGGCTTTCCACAATTATAACTATCTTTCAAATGTACTTCTTCAGTGTTGAGGTACACTGGGACATCATTAGATTATGGATGGTGATGTATAAATCCAAATCTTTGCCTAACCTTGAGGGAATAAAATGGTCTTGGTGATCCAAGCTTCACGTGGAAACTTGGTGAAGCAGGAAAGTCTAGAGACTAGTGATAAGTGACTAGTGATTGTAGTAAAAACACACCGAGGTGCGGAAGGGACTCAGCCGGACTCACAGTGTCCAAAGGAGGTAAAGTTATATTGCTGACATTTCAGGCCTGAGCCCTTCCTTGAGAAATAGGGATAGAATAAGTAAAAAACAGGAAATCTCAGAAATGAGAGAAATCTATCGTTTTCATGCAGTGTAACCCAACAAAGGAGATACCATTCATGACCCCCCCCCCCCCGACCAGCTGAAATGAGTTAAGCACTCGAGCAAATAATCCATTTCCGTATCTAAAAATATTAATTGAACTTTGTTAGTGACAATACAGCTGTTGCAAAGGAACAGAAAGCTTCGCTCCCGAGGCCTTCCTTTCAGATTTATTGCCACCAGTTCTCATTTAGCATCATGTGGCCAGGTATCAATCTGATTTCTGTTTGTGAGAGTTACAGTTAAAAACTATTTTATTAAATGATTTTGTTTCTTAATGCAGCGCATTCACAAGACACTGACAGACAGGTGATTGGAAGTTACAGAATGAAGCTTTATATTTGCTGGAGATTTATTATTCTTTCGAGGTGAACAGGAGGCCAAGATCTTGAGGGATGGGTATTTTTTCAAGCCCCGAAGCAGTTTTGAGTTGTTAACTCAGTTTGGAGAAGTGCTTAATGCAAGTCACAAATTCTCATAAATTTAACAAATTTCAGGGCTACTAACCCCATCAGAAGGTCTACTTTGCTGCTTGTTTGGGGAACTGAAATAAAAAAAGAATTGTTTGATAAATGAACAGGTCAGGATAAATGTCAGATCAGAAGCTTGGCTAACTGCCCTGTGCTGAGGCCTATTCCTTGGCTGACCTGATGTTTGCCTTCCAACCATCAATGCACTCAGTATCAGTGAGGTCCCAGACAGAGAATTAAGGTTAGAAATGGGCAAGGATCAATTAGATTAGTTAGTCTAATTTCAATGATCGCTGGTCATCTCTGCTTATTACTTTCCCATCCATTCCCCTTTCCCATTCCCTTATTAGACACTATTTTCTGTCAGTTTGGTTTTGTTTAATGAGAATTTATATTTGGTGTTGTATTTTCCTTTCTCCCTGCTATACGTCGAGACAGTGGTAGTGCAGTTGGGCAGGGGGCAATGTCTCACTGTTCTCCATCCATCTGTGAACCAAATGGATTGCCCGCAAACAACCAAAGATTGTTTCATTCAATTTAGAGCAGGACACTAATTAAGTTTTTTTTTAAATTAGTTTCTTTTGTGAACAACTTACAAAGGTTATCATGTGGATGTGTCGGACCATGAATTAGGTGACCTTCTGTAAGTCTGTCGGATTAAATGAGTGTGCAAATAGCATGTCTCTGTGAAGGGGGATGTGTGGGCCAGCACATGTGTGTGGGGGCCAGCACGTGTGTGTGGGGGCGAACGAGCACGTGTGTGTGGGGGCGAGCACGTGTGTGTGGGTGAGCATGAGTGTGTGTCTGGAGGTTTATGTGCATGAGATTTCAGGAGGTTAATGGACGACGATTGATCGGGACTACTTTAAAAGGTACAACAGCAAAATGACTCATGTCTAAGGCAGCCATTCTCAACTGGCACATACAGCAACCACAACAACCCCACCCCACCGGGTCCACAGCACATTTAAGGGGGGGTCCACAGCACATTTAAGGGGGGGTCCACAGACTGAAATAATAAAATAATTTTTGTGTTTTAGTCAGGAGGGGGCCATAGTTTGAGAATGGCTGCTCTAAGGGACTTGGACATAGATTTTAAGGATTACAGTTTCCCTTTCGACAAGCAGTCCAGCTGAGAAGTTAGTTAGCATCAGATGAAAACGAAAGGCTTATAATGTTATTAAAAATCACAGTAAGCCTCAGTATTGGAATATTGGAGAATTCAGTGAAGAAGGACTAAGGCAGGAACAAGGAACACAAAAACAAACAATGAGAGAGGTTCACCAGGAATATAAAATTTTTTTAAAATGTAGGTTTTTTTCATGTGAGGTTAAGAGAATAGAGAATGGAAGAACTCACAGATGACCCCCCAGAAACACTGACAAACAACAGGCTTAAAATCATTCAAGGAACCAACTTGAGTAAAATGAATATTGGAGAAACAGTAACCATTAAATCTCTAGGACCTGGTGACCAGTCGCGACGGTGATCACTGTGGATGTTTCAGTCAGCATATTACAAAATTCCCTGGATCTCAGAATGAGCCTGACAGATTAGAAGGTAGCAAATGTAAACCCACAATTAAAGGAAGGAGGGAGGGGAGAGGGAGAGAAAGAGAAAGGGAGGGAGAGAAAGAAAGGGAAATAAAAAGAGAGGAGGGAAAAAAGAAGGGAGAGAGAAAGACAAAAAGGGGGTTAGGAGAGAGGGAGGGAGGGAGGGAGGGAGATTGAGAGAGAGAGGAAAAAATTGTAGCCCTGTCCTTCAAAGTAGAGAAGGTGCTGAAATCTATTATTAAAGCAGTGGTAAAAGGCCATCTAGAAAATAATTTTGGGAGAGGGAAGAGTTGATGTGAATCTGTGTGACATGAGGTTTTTCTGAGGTTTTAATCAGTAGTATAATGGTGAACCTACCTCGGCTGCACCATTTCATCTGATGCAAGGATCGACAAAGAGATAGACAACAGACTTGACAAGGCAAATAGCGCCTTTGGAAGACTACACAAAAGAATCTGGAAAAACAACCACCTGAAGAAACACACGAAGATCAGCGTGTACAGAGCCGTTGTCATACCCACGCTCCTGTTCGGCTCCGAATCATGGGTCCTCTACCGGCATCACCTACGGCTCCTAGAATGCTTCCATCCTCAACATTCATTGGAATGACTTCATCACCAACATCGAAGTACTCGAGCTGGCAGAGTCCGCAAGCATCGAATCCATGCTGCTGAAGACCCAACTGCGCTGGGTGGGTCACGTCTCCAGAATGGAGGACCATCGCCTTCCCAAGATCGTGTTCTAGGGTGAGCTCTCCACTGGCCACCGAGACAGAGGTGCACCAAAGAAGAGGTACAAGGACTGCTTAAAGAAATCTCTTGATGCCTGCCACATTGACCCCCGCCTCCAACCGTGATCTCGCCTCCAACCGTGCATCTTGGCGCCTCACAGTTCGGCGGGCAGCAACCTCCTTTGAAGAAGACTGCAGAGCCCACCTCACTGACAAAAGACAAAGGAGGAAAAACCCAACACCCAACCCCAACCAACCAACTTTCCCTTGCAACCGCTGCAACCCTGCCTGCCTGTCCCGCATCGGACTTGTCAGTCACCAACGAGCCTGCAGCAGACGTGGACACACCCCTCCATAAATCTTCGTCCGTGAAGCCAAGCTAAAGAATGGTGAAACAGTTGATATGATACATGGTCTCACAGAAAGCCTTTGATAAAATACCATACAGGAAATTATGAAATAAAATTAGAACACCCAGTATACAGATAATGAACTGGTTTGTGCAAAAGTATGGATTAGCGGCCAGAATGCAGGTCTTCTTGTGGCTCAGAGACTGTGACTGGGACATCCCTTTGATCAACATATACATCAGAGAGCTGGATGAGGATCTCAGGGACTACATATCTAAAACCAAACCAAAAAACACCAGCGTCGATCACCAGGTCAGCATCATCAACGGGGAGTTGACATTTTGGGTCACAGACCCATTATCGAAAAGTTGTTACAAACCCACTTGTCGAAGTAACAAAGCTCGGTGACACTGTGGGACAAGAGGAGAGGTTTTTGGAGGGATGCAGACAGATTCTTTGAGTTGGTGAAGGCGTGTCAGCTCCAGTATAATAAAAGGAAAATGTGAGTTCATCAACTTAGATAGAATGAAATAGAAGAACTGAATATTTCCCAAATTATGAGAAATTGAATGTTGTTCAGAGAGATCAGGGAGGCCTCATTTATTCAATGAATCTTAACTTTCATGCAGGTGAAACTAACAATTCATGAGGGTGGCAAGTGGTTATTGAACGTTAGAACAAGAGGACATTAGTAAAAGAGGAGTGGAGAATGAGGGTGAAGATACCTTGCTTCAATTATACAGGGCCCTAGTGAGATGGCATTTGGAGTATTGTACAAGTCCAATCCCCATATCCGCAGAAGATTATTTATTGTAAAAACACAATGGTGGAGAAACTCAGCAGGTCAAACAGTGTCCTTTATAGAGCAAAGGCAAAGATACAGAACCAACATTTTGGGCTTGAGCCCTTCATTGAGTTCTGTCCATTAATTGTAAGATATGAAGAGAGTTGGGAATACAATGCGAAGGCAAGATAAAAGATAACAATTTTGTCACTCATTCTCAAGTAAGATCTCAACATCCAGTCATTAGTTTTGTGATGTTTATAAAGGAGGCTGATTGGACCAACCTAGGCACAAAATTGACATGATCTCAGTAAATGAAAAAAAAACACAAGGTTGAATGGCCTACTCCTGCTTCTATATTGTTTGGTACTAATAATTCAATGAAGGTCCACCAGATTCCTAGTGTGGCCACCTTCTTATAAAGCCTATGGAATTCTGATGGAACACTCTGTGTGACTTGTGGTGCACCTGGGTTGAGAATGGAGCATTCAGAATGGCAGTTGGAGCAACGGAGACCAACCAGGAGAGCTGTGCGGAAGCACATGCCTCATAACTTTATGAAAGGTTTAAAAAAAAAACACAATTTGAGAACTGAGGGAATTCATCTAAGGAAGCCTTGAAAAAGGATTCGCAAGCTTACGGCAATGCAACATCAGTCATTTCTCTTTCCAACGTTCAATATGATGTCCTTGTGTTAATCAGTTAAAGAACTGAATTGAGATTTGAGATTGAATTCTGGGGACTGTGTTTTTTGGACTGACTGACCTGGGGTTTTGGGGGGGATTTTTCCTTTTTGAATATTGGACACAGACTGTAATGGTTTAGGGTTTTGCACATACACACTGTTTATGAACGTATGATGTCTGTATATTTGTAATAGATACTTGTAGTGGGGTTCATTACAGGGGTTCCCAACTTTTTTCTTTCCACTCACATCCCACTTTAAGTATTTCCTCTGCCATCGGTGCTCTGTGATTAGTAAGGGACTGCTTAAGGTGGGATGTTTTAACCACTGTTTTAATCATACCTAATTGACTCATTATGTGCACGGTTTCATAACTCCAAAGGAAATGGGCTAATGACAATTTGTCTTGAGCAAAATATTTCAGTAACAATTGAGTCTAGAGCAGTGATTCTCAATCTTCCCTTCCCACTCACAGACCCCCTTCAGCAATCCCTTCCTAATCACAGAGAACCAATGGTGGTCTGTGAGTGGAAAGAGAAAGGTTGAGAACCACTGATATAATTCTTAACCCGATTAACACCACTGTAAGTATCTATAACAAATGTACAGATATCATATCTTTATAAGCAGTATTGTTAATAGTCACTAATAAATTTAGAGTTAAAATTTAACCCTTTTGAATTGTGTCTTCCGTTCTTGCTGGTTTGAGATGCTTTGGATACTCTGTCACTAAAAGCTTGCTAGAGTTCTGGATATTTACAAGAATGAAAGGTGGAGGATTGGGGTTGGAAGGAGAGACTGAGGTGTATTGAATGGAGGAGCAGGGAGCAAGGGGATGAATAGCCTTCTCTGGTCCTATTTCCGATATCCTAATTTTTTTTATATTTCCTTTTCCAGTTCCATGGTTTCCTCGCACAATTCAAGATCTGGACAGATTTGCAAACCAGATCCTGAGCTACGGGTCAGAACTTGATGCTGACCATCCAGTAAGAAGCTAATTTCCCTGAAATATATTCTCCCCCACTCTGTGTAACACAATGCCTGATGGGATAGCAAGGGGCTAGTGCAGAGGAGAGCTGACTTGCTGAATGGTGCTGTATGAGTGCAAACCATTGGAAGGGAGTGGGGTCTGCATTTACAGCCTTTCACACTCCAGAGAGCTGACACCTTCGTGACTTAAAAAAAAATTATTCACACCAAAATAATACATTGCAAGGTATTTTCACATTGGTAGTGTTATAGTCGTGTATATTGAAAGGAAAAACAGTGCAGTTTTTTTAAATAACATAATTTGAGTCATGTATATATGTTCATTTCACTGCTGCATCCTGTAGGGTCAACCATGCCTCTGGAAATCCAAATGTACTACATCGACTAGTTGCCCTTGATCCACCCTGGTGTTACATACACAAAGAACTCTAGCAAACTTTTTCAAAACTTTTCCCATTCAGAAAACTATGCTGATGTCTCCAGATTTCCTTAAAATTTTCCAAATGTCCTGCCATCAGCTCCAAAGAGGGGTTCTGGTGTTCTCCCAGCCACTGATATTATGGTAACTGGTCATAGTTTCCTGCTTTCACCTCACACCTTCCCTGAATCATTGTGTTGCATTTGTAGCCTTTCGGTCTTGTGACATCTCTATAGAATCTAGGGAGTCTTCTGCTTCTGGCTACCCATCCCATAGGATGGTGATGGTTTCTTTCAGTCCATTTGTGAGGTTTGATATGAGGATACCCCACTCCTCAGAAAGGAACAGCGTGTGCATGAATGGATTTTAGGTGAGTAGGAGGTTGCACAGGTCCTGACCCACCCTCTTGACATCCCCTCCCAGATCCAGCAGCATGGTGAGGGTTCGTCCACCCTTTGACAGATCTTGTTTTTCATCCTGAAGGGTGTCTAGCCACCCTCCACACCAGGCCAGCCTGGTGGGGGAGCCGGTTTAGTCGCCAACCACCTAACTGCGCGACAGGTAATAGTGGGTTACATGGAACCAGTAGCACTCAGTGGTTCTCAGCATTTTTCCCCCCATTCACTTACCACATGAAGTAATCTCTTACTAACCACAGAGCATCTACAGCATCCTATCTCCTAGGATTACTTCAGGTGGTACTGGTATGTGAGTGGAAAGTTAAAGGTTGAGAACCTCTGCACTACATCCACCATCTACACAGATACTTCATCTCAGACCCTAATCTTCAGGCCTTTTGGCCCTTACTTTGTCTCCTATTTTTCTCCACAGAGAGAGATTGTTTTCTCTCCGAGTAGCCTTTTAAATATTGATTATTATTGGGATATTCTTAATGCTTCAGCTGTGAAGTTTGATCTAAAATTCCGAATCTTTGTTGTTCCTCTATTAATTTTTCAGTCTGTGATCAGTGTTTATTTTGGGAACTTCTTTCCTTCATGTGTCCAGTAGAAGCTCTCACTATCTATTCTCAGTATTTGTTAGTTTACTCCCAGACTTTATCTTTTTCCTCTCTAAAATTGTTCTTTGCCATGTGATGTTGCACTCTAAATATTTCCCAATCCTCTGGCCTCTCTGCAAACTTTGCCACGAGGTTCAGCATACTGTTTGCTTTTTGTTTGGCCATTTTCATGTGTAGCAACACTACGGGGTGGTCACCTCCTGTAACCTATGATCCAGATTGCTGTCCGTTCCACAGATTTTCTGCAATGGCTGTCCTTGCTGCCCTAGCTCTGGAGCCCCTGTGGAATGAAAGGAAAAATCTGGATTCAGGGCAGAATGCTGAGATTAATGAAGAAAATCTATGGATGCTGGGGCTAAGTGCAGTACACAAAAGTGCTGGAGAAAGGCTTTTCCCAGAACTTTGATGTATTGTTTATTGCTCAGATGTTTCTAAACACCTTCACACCCAATCAATTACTTCTGAAGAGCAGACATTCCTGTTCTCAAGATGCAGCAGGCAAACTTTGTGTCCAGCGAGCTATCATAAAATTGATAGGCCCAGGAAAACTTGTGTTCCTTCAAGAGGGTTGAGGGATCTTCCCCATTGATTTGATATTCCTCATGGTCACATTCCATCTTTGAATTTGGTAATCTCATCACAGTCCAGTCTCATCACGCGGTCTGGGATGTACAAGCACACACACTCTCTCTCTCACACACACAGCACACACGCACACACACGGGCAAGTAAATGAAAATTACAGGCAGCTGTAGTATTTCATACTAGTTGTTTTTCATGAACAGATCGTAGACTTTTGTTAACGCAATACAAATTACAGTTATTAGTGTAATTGAGGTAACATAATAAGATTTAATTGGCTCTCCTGAACCAAGATGCATTAGGTTTTACAAAGAGGTATCTTTACAGAATGAGAACATAATCATTCTGCATTTGTTAAATTAGACACAGCCAGCTCCCTCTGTGTGCTCTCTTGGAACTGCTGTTTGAAATGTGTCAATCAAAAACATGACCCCATTACCTCTGAACTCAAGCCTGAGCCTTTCCTGTTCCTTGCCTGTTCTCAGGGCTTCACAGATCCAGTGTATCGAGCCAGGAGGAAGGAGTTCGCTGACATTGCGTACAACTATAGGCAGTGAGTATAACAAAAGCCAGTATAAAGAGTTTGGAGCGAGGGTGGGATGTTGAACTCCGTAAGGCTGCTCCGCAGATGTTGCTCCTTCAGTCCACATTTCCAGCCCTGTCCACATATTACCCGATTCACTGAGAGACCAAATCTCAATCTTAAACCCACTCAGTATCTGAACATCTCCACACCTTCAGCATCAAGAAACCTTGCCATTGTTCCACAGAGTGCCAGGCTGGAGAAAGTATTGATGTGCAGAGGGTGGGGATGAGGGGGGGGGGGGGGAGGGGGGGGAGGGGACGGTCCAGGTCCATTGCTGATTGAAAGAGGCCACGCTAGTAGAACAGGTGGTAAATAAGGTGTATGGTGTGCATGGTTTCAATAGGCAGGTCATTAAGGATGAGTCAGGAAGTCACTTGCTGTTATATAAACATTGTTTCGACCACAGTGTGTGAAATTCTGGTCATCCCATTGCAGGAAGGATGCAGAGGCTTTGGAAAGGATACAGAAGAGGTTTACCAGGATGTTGCCTGGATTAGGGAGTTTGAGCTAAAGCAGTGGTTCTCAACTCTTTTTTTCACGCACAAACCACCTTAAGTAATCCCTTACTAACTACAGAGGCCCTATGGCATGGGTGCTCTGTGGTTAGTAAGGGATTACTTAAGGTAGTATGTGCATGGAAAATAAAGGTTGAGAACCACCAAGCTAAGGGGAGAGGTTGACAAAAAGGTTGTTTTCTCTGGAGGGTTGGAGGTTGATGGGAGACCTGATAGAGGTTTATAAGATGATGAGAGGCATTGATAGGGTGGGAGGTTGGAATCTTAAAAGAGTTGCACGCTAGAGGACATGCATTTAAGGTGAGGAGATGTCCAGGGAGATCTTTTAGAGGTAGGTGCCTGGAAATGGCTGCCAGAGATAGAGGTGGAAGGGGGTCCAATAGTAGCATTTCAGAGGTATCTAGACAGGGAATGGAGGGAGATCCATCGTGCAAACAGGACAGTTTAGTTTGATTTTGACATCGCGCTCAGTGCCGACACAAGGGCCGAAGGGCCTGACCCTGTGCTGTACTGTTCCGTGTTTTTACTAAGTAATGGGAAACTGTTGGCTTGTCTTAAAAAGGATACCAGGTAGTGTCTTAAAAAAGGAGCCTCTATCCTCATGGACCATCACCACCCAGGCCAGGCCCTCTTCACTCTGCTACCATCAGGAAAAGGTACAGGAGCCTAAAGATGGACACTCAGGCATAAGGACAGCTTCTTCCCCTCCGTCATCAGATTCCTGAATGATCAATAAACCAAAGACACTGCCTTACTTTTTATGCAGTACTATTTTTTTACACAGTAATGTTGTAAGATGGTTATAACATGAATGTTTTCTCTGTGATGCCACAAAACACCAAATTTCAGGGCTTGTTCACTTCAATAAATTCTGATTCTGATCGTATCCTGCTATTACCATCATTCTTGTAACTGATGTGCTCTGCAGCTCACAGTTCCAGCATCTTCCTCTGTTTAAAATTAACGATCCGTCGAGTCAAGACACAGTAGTGGTAAAGTTTTATTCTCTATGAGGGCTGTGACCATAAGGCAGATAAAAAGTTGTCGTTAGTGTTGCCCGGTATCCCTTACGTTACAAGAGAAAGAGAAGCAAAACAGAGTCCCTTCAGAGACACCGAGTGTCCGTGGATTCGCCTCCAGCCCTCCTGCAGCCTCTGCAGCCGCGCAGACTCCTGTTTGATCCATCGGTAACCCGAGCTCCAGATCCAAACCTCTGATGCAATCAGCCTAGAGATTACTTAAGGTGCTTTGTGAGTGGAAAGTAAAAGTTTGAAAACCACTGCTCTAGAGCTATTGGCCTTGGTCAATAGGGGGTCACTCATGGTGTTCAGCAAAGGGATGTTAGTTGTCGATGCAAAGTGAAACCTCAGATATATAACAAAGGTTCACTAGATTGAACTTGCACCTCCCAGAAATTAGAAAAATGAGAGGATCTCATTTAAACATTTTTTTTAGGTATACAGCTATTTCAGCCCATGAGCCCGTGTTGCCCAAATACACTCAATGAACCTATACCCCTAAGAGCTCCTGTCTTTTGCTAATAAAAGCCTTGGTTTGGATCAACAAGTCTTTGGTTCTTTCGACGAGCTCTACAACCCCCCCCCCCTCCCCCTGCCCCGGTATGTTTTGAACATATACAACCTTCCTGGAGCTTGACAGAATAGAGATTGAGCAGTGTCCAGAACCAAGAGACACGGTCTCTGGATAATTGGGGTCTGAAATGGGAAGGATTTTCTTCACCCAGAAGGTGTTGAATCTTTGGAATTCACTTCCAAGGAATCAATGCAGAAATCAATAGATTTTTGGATATTAAAGGGATGTGGGGTAGTGAAAGATCATAACACTGGTCAACCATGGTTTTGTGGAATGGATGAACATGTAGGAAGGGCTGAATGGCCTACTTGTGTTCCTATCCTTAAGGTTTTGTACATGTTTGGTATAGGGTGAAAATAAAATGGGATGAGTGGAAATGGGAGATGGATGGGCTGAAGGGTCTGTTTCTTTGCTGTATGATCTTATGACCCTCTATGCTCTTGAAACGTCCAATCAATGAGGGGGCAATGAAAAACAGCAAGGTGAGTCCATATCTCATGAGCAGAATCCCCGTCACTGGATTGGAGCCCCTTTCAGGGATGCGATGAGCACTTCCAGCGAGCTGAAAGATTCAGAAACTCTAATTTCTGTAAATAGCTGACAACCCAAATATATTCTGACACTCTGCTTTTCTCTTGTGTGGCAGGCAAGTGAGGCTTTGGCATAAATAA
>NW_027212283.1:0-22460 GCF_036971445.1 Narcine bancroftii | reverse complement strand
CGTATGGCCTGCACTGACTAGAAGGGACGTATGGCCTGCACTGACTAGAAGGGCTGTATGGCCTGCACAGACTAGAAGGGACGTATGGCCTGCACAGACTAGAAGGGCTGTATGGCCTGCACAGACTAGAAGGGATGTATGGCCGGCACAGTCTAGAAGGGACGTATGGCCTGCACAGACTAGAAGGGCTGTATGGCCTGCACAGACTAGAAGGGACGTATGGCCTGCACTGACTAGAAGGGCTGTATGGCCTGCACAGACTAGAAGGGACGTATGGCCTGCACAGACTAGAAGGGACGTATGGCCTGCACAGACTAGAAGGGACGTATGGCCTTCACAGACTAGAAGGGACGTATGGCCTGCACAGCCTAGAAGGGACGTATGGCCTGCACAGACTAGAAGGGACGTATGGCCTGCACAGACTAGAAGGGACGTATGGCCTTCACAGACTAGAAGGGACGTATGGCCTGCACAGACTAGAAGGGACGTATGGCCTGCACTGACTAGAAGGGCTGTATGGCCTGCACAGACTAGAAGGGACGTATGGCCTGCACAGACTAGAAGGGCTGTATGGCCTGCACAGACTAGAAGGAACGTATGGCCTGCACTGACTAGAAGGGCTGTATGGCCTGCACAGACTAGAAGGTACGTATGGCCTGCACAGACTAGAAGGGACGTATGGCCTGCACAGACTAGAAGGGACGTATGGCCTTCACAGACTAGAAGGGACGTATGGCCTGCACAGACTAGAAGGGACGTATGGCCTTCACAGACTAGAAGGGACGTATGGCCTGCACAGACTAGAAGGGACGTATGGCCTGCACAGACTAGAAGGGACGTATGGCCTGCACAGACTAGAAGGGACGTATGGCCTTCACAGACTAGAAGGGACGTATGGCCTGCACAGACTAGAAGGGACGTATGGCCTTCACAGACTAGAAGGGACGTATGGCCTGCACAGACTAGAAGGGACGTATGGCCTGCACAGACTAGAAGGGACGTATGGCCTTCACAGACTAGAAGGGACGTATGGCCTGCACAGACTAGAAGGGACGTATGGCCTGCACAGACTAGAAGGGACGTATGGCCTGCACAGACTAGAAGGGACGTATGGCCTTCACAGACTAGAAGGGACGTATGGCCTGCACAGACTTGAAGGGACGTATGGCCTGCACAGACTAGAAGGGACGTATGGCCTGCACAGACTAGAAGGGACGTATGGCCTTCACAGACTAGAAGGGACGTATGGCCTGCACTGACTAGATGGGCCGTATGGCCTGCACAGACTAGAAGGGACGTATGGCCTGCACTGACTAGAAGGGCTGTATGGCCTGCACAGACTAGAAGGGACGTATGGCCTGCTCAGACTAGAAGGGCTGTATGGCCTGCACAGACTAGAAGGGATGTATGGCCGGCACAGTCTAGAAGGGACGTATGGCCTGCACAGACTAGAAGGGCTGTATGGCCTGCACAGACTAGAAGGGATGTATGGCCTGCACTGACTAGAAGGGCTGTATGGCCTGCACAGACTAGAAGCGACGTATGGCCTGCACAGACTAGAAGGGACGTATTGCCTTCACAGACTAGAAGGGACGTATGGACTGCACAGACTAGAAGGGACGTATGGCCTGCACAGACTAGAAGGGACGTATGGCCTGCACAGACTAGAAGGGACGTATGGCCTGCACAGACTAGAAGGGCTGTATGGCCTGCACAGACTAGAAGGGCTGTATGGCCTGCACAGACTAGAAGGGACGTATGGCCTGCACAGACTAGAAGGGACGTATGGCCTTCACAGACTAGAAGGGACGTATGGCCTTCACAGACTAGAAGGGACGTATGGCCTGCACAGACTAGAAGGGACGTATAGCCTGCACAGACTAGAAGGGACGTATGGCCTGCACAGACTAGAAGGGACGTATGGCCTGCACAGACCAGAAGGGACGTATGGCCTGCACAGACTAGAAGGGACGTATGGCCTGCACAGACTAGAAGGGCTGTATGGCCTGCACAGACTAGAAGGGACGTGTGGCCTGCTCAGACTAGAAGGGCTGTATGGCCTGCACAGACTAGAAGGGATGTATGGCCGGCACAGTCTAGAAGGGACGTATGGCCTGCACAGACTAGAAGGGCTGTATGGCCTGCACAGACTAGAAGGGACGTATGGCCTGCACTGACAAGAAGGGCTGTATGGCCTGCACAGACTAGAAGGGACGTATGGCCTGCACAGACTAGAAGGGACGTATGGCCTGCACAGACTAGAAGGGACGTATGGCCTTCACAGACTAGAAGGGACGTATGGCCTGCACAGACTAGAAGGACGTATGGCCTGCACAGACTAGAAGGGACGTATGGCCTGCACAGACTAGAAGGGACGTATGGCCTTCACAGACTAGAAGGGACGTATGGCCTTCACAGACTAGAAGGGACGTATGGCCTTCACAGACTAGAAGGGACGTATGGCCTGCACTGACTAGATGGGCTGTATGGCCTGCACAGACTAGAAGGGACGTATGGCCTGCACTGACTAGAAGGGCTGTATGGCCTGCACAGACTAGAAGGGACGTATGGCCTGCTCAGACTAGAAGGGCTGTATGGCCTGCACAGACTAGAAGGGCTGTATGGCCTGCACAGACTAGAAGGAACGTATGGCCTGCACTGACTAGAAGGGCTGTATGGCCTGCACAGACTAGAAGGGACGTATGGCCTGCACAGACTAGAAGGGACGTATGGCCTTCACAGACTAGAAGGGACGTATGGCCTGCACAGACTAGAAGGGACGTATAGCCTTCACAGACTAGAAGGGACGTATGGCCTGCACAGACTAGAAGGGACGTATAGCCTTCACAGACTAGAAGGGACGTATGGCCTGCACAGACTAGAAGGGACGTATGGCCTTCACAGACTAGAAGGGACGTATGGCCTGCACAGACTAGAAGGGATGTAAGAACTGCACAGACTAGAAGGGACGTATGGCCTGCACAGACTAGAAGGGACGTATGGCCTGCACAGACTAGAAGGGACGTATGGCCTGCACAGACTAGAAGGGACGTATGGCCTGCACAGACTAGAAGGGACGTATGGCCTGCACAGACTAGAAGGGATGTATGGCCTGCACAGACTAGAAGGGACGTATGGCCTTCACAGACTAGAAGGGACGTATGGCCTTCACAGACTAGAAGGGACGTATGGCCTGCACTGACTTGAGGGGCTGTATGGCCTGCACAGACTAGAAGGGATGTATGGCCTGCACTGACTAGAAGGGCTGTATGGCCTGCACAGACTAGAAGGGACGTATGGCCTTCACAGACTAGAAGGGACGTATGGCCTGCACTGACTAGAAGGGCTGTATGGCCTGCACAGACTAGAAGGGACGTATGGCCTGCACTGACTAGAAGGGCTGTATGGCCTGCACAGACTAGAAGGGACGTATGGCCTGCACAGACTAGAAGGGACGTATGGCCTGCACAGACTAGAAGGGACGTATGGCCTTCACAGACTAGAAGGGACGTATGGCCTGCACAGACTAGAAGGGACGTATGGCCTTCACAGACTAGAAGGGACGTATGGCCTGCACAGACTAGAAGGGACGTATGGCCTGCACAGACTAGAAGGGACGTATGGCCTGCACAGACTAGAAGGGACGTATGGCCTGCACTGACTAGAAGGGACGTATGGCCTGCACAGACTAGAAGGGACGTATGGCCTTCACAGACTAGAAGGGACGTATGGCCTTCACAGACTAGAAGGGACGTATGGCCTGCACTGACTAGAAGGGCTGTATGGCCTGCACAGACTAGAAGGGCTGTATGGCCTGCACAGACTAGAAGGGACGTATGGCCTGCACAGACTAGAAGGGACGTATGGCCTGCACAGACTAGAAGGGACGTATGGCCTGCACAGACTAGAAGGGACGTATGGCCTGCACAGACTAGAAGGGACGTATGGCCTGCACAGACTAGAAGGGACGTATGGCCTGCACAGACTAGAAGGGACGTATGGCCTGCACAGACTAGAAGGGACGTATGGCCTGCACAGACTAGAAGGGACGTATGGCCTGCACAGACTAGAAGGGACGTATGGCCTGCACAGACTAGAAGGGACGTATGGCCTGCACAGACTAGAAGGGACGTATGGCCTTCACAGACTAGAAGGGACGTATGGCCTGCACAGACTAGAAGGGACGTATGGCCTGCACAGACTAGAAGGGACGTATGGCCTGCACAGACTAGAAGGGACGTATGGCCTTCACAGACTAGAAGGGCTGTATGGCCTGCACAGACTAGAAGGGCTGTATGGCCTGCACAGACTAGAAGGGCTGTATGGCCTGCACAGACTAGAAGGGACGTATGGCCTGCACAGACTAGAAGGTATGTATGGCCTGCACAGACTAGAAGGGACGTATGGCCTTCACAGACTAGAAGGGACGTATGGCCTTCACAGACTAGAAGGGACGTATGGTCTGCACTGACTAGAAGGGCTGTATGGCCTGCACAGACGAGAAGGGCTGCATGGCCTGCACAGACTAGAAGGGACGTATGGCCTGCACTGACTAGAAGGGCTGTATGGCCTGCACAGACTAGAAGGGACGTATGGCCTGCACAGACTAGAAGGGACGTATGGCCTGCACAGACTAGAAGGGCTGTATGGCCTGCACAGACTAGATGGGACGTATGGCCTGCACAGACTAGAAGGGACGTATGGCCTGCACAGACTAGAAGGGACGTATGGCCTGCACAGACTAGAAGGGACGTATGGCCTGCACAGACTAGAAGGGACGTATGGCCTGCACAGACTAGAAGGGACGTATGGCCTGCACAGACTAGAAGGGACGTATGGCCTGCACAGACTAGAAGGGACGTATGGCCTGCACAGACTAGAAGGGACGTATGGCCTTCACAGACTAGAAGGGACGTATGGCCTGCTCAGACTAGAAGGGACGTATGGCCTGCACAGACTAGAAGGGACGTATGGCCTGCACAGACTAGAAGGGACGTATGGCCTGCACAGACTAGAAGGGACGTATGGCCTGCACTGACTAGAAGGGACGTATGGCCTGCACTGACTAGAAGGGCTGTATGGCCTGCACAGACTAGAAGGGACGTATGGCCTGCACAGACTAGAAGGGCTGTATGGCCTGCACAGACTAGAAGGGATGTATGGCCGGCACAGTCTAGAAGGGACGTATGGCCTGCACAGACTAGAAGGGCTGTATGGCCTGCACAGACTAGAAGGGACGTGTGGCCTGCACTGACTAGAAGGGCTGTATGGCCTGCACAGACTAGAAGGGACGTATGGCCTGCACAGACTAGAAGGGACGTATGGCCTGCACAGACTAGAAGGGACGTATGGCCTTCACAGACTAGAAGGGACGTATGGCCTGCACAGCCTAGAAGGGACGTATGGCCTGCACAGACTAGAAGGGACGTATGGCCTGCACAGACTAGAAGGGACGTATGGCCTTCACAGACTAGAAGGGACGTATGGCCTGCACAGACTAGAAGGACGTATGGCCTGCACAGACTAGAAGGGACGTATGGCCTGCACAGACTAGAAGGGACGTATGGCCTTCACAGACTAGAAGGGACGTATGGCCTTCACAGACTAGAAGGGACGTATGGCCTTCACAGACTAGAAGGGACGTATGGCCTGCACTGACTAGATGGGCTGTATGGCCTGCACAGACTAGAAGGGACGTATGGCCTGCACTGACTAGAAGGGCTGTATGGCCTGCACAGACTAGAAGGGACGTATGGCCTGCTCAGACTAGAAGGGCTGTATGGCCTGCACAGACTAGAAGGAACGTATGGCCTGCACTGACTAGAAGGGCTGTATGGCCTGCACAGACTAGAAGGGACGTATGGCCTGCACAGACTAGAAGGGACGTATGGCCTTCACAGACTAGAAGGGACGTATGGCCTGCACAGACTAGAAGGGACGTATAGCCTTCACAGACTAGAAGGGACGTATGGCCTGCACAGACTAGAAGGGACGTATGGCCTTCACAGACTAGAAGGGACGTATGGCCTGCACAGACTAGAAGGGACGTATGGCCTGCACAGACTAGAAGGGACGTATGGCCTTCACAGACTAGAAGGGACGTATGGCCTGCACAGACTAGAAGGGACGTATGGCCTGCACAGACTAGAAGGGACGTATGGCCTGCACAGACTAGAAGGGACGTATGGCCTTCACAGACTAGAAGGGACGTATGGCCTTCACAGACTAGAAGGGACGTATGGCCTGCACAGACTTGAAGGGACGTATGGCCTGCACAGACTAGAAGGGACGTATGGCCTGCACAGACTAGAA
Source organism: Narcine bancroftii (assembly GCF_036971445.1). Lineage (NCBI taxonomy): Eukaryota > Metazoa > Chordata > Chondrichthyes > Torpediniformes > Narcinidae > Narcine > Narcine bancroftii. The sequence continues at coordinate 16,148 of NW_027212283.1, read as the reverse complement.
GGGACGTATGGCCTTCACAGACTAGAAGGGACGTATGGCCTTCACAGACTAGAAGGGACGTATGGCCTGCACTGACTAGATGGGCCGTATGGCCTGCACAGACTAGAAGGGACGTATGGCCTGCACTGACTAGAAGGGCTGTATGGCCTGCACAGACTAGAAGGGACGTATGGCCTGCTCAGATTAGAAGGGCTGTATGGCCTGCACAGACTAGAAGGGATGTATGGCCGGCACAGTCTAGAAGGGACGTATGGCCTGCACAGACTAGAAGGGACGTATGGCCTGCACAGACTAGAAGGGACGTATGGCCTGCACAGACTAGAAGGGACGTATGGCCTTCACAGACTAGAAGGGACGTATGGCCTGCACAGACTTGAAGGGACGTATGGCCTGCACAGACTAGAAGGGACATATGGCCTGCACAGACTAGAAGGGACGTATGGCCTTCACAGACTAGAAGGGACGTATGGCCTTCACAGACTAGAAGGGACGTATGGCCTGCACTGACTAGATGGGCCGTATGGCCTGCACAGACTAGAAGGGACGTATGGCCTGCACTGACTAGAAGGGCTGTATGGCCTGCACAGACTAGAAGGGCTGTATGGCCTGCACAGACTAGAAGGGCTGTATGGCCTGCACAGACTAGAAGGGACGTATGGCCTGCACAGACTAGAAGGGATGTATGGCCTGCACAGACTAGAAGGGACGTATGGCCTTCACAGACTAGAAGGGACGTATGGCCTTCACAGACTAGAAGGGACGTATGGTCTGAACTGACCAGAAGGGCTGTATGGCCTGCACAGAATAGAAGGGCTGTATGGCCTGCACAGACTAGAAGGGACGTATGGCCTGCACTGACTAGAAGGGCTGTATGGCCTGCACAGACTAGAAGGGACGTATGGCCTGCACAGACTAGAAGGGACGTATGGCCTGCACAGACTAGAAGGGACGTATGGCCTGCACAGACTAGAAGGGCTGTATGGCCTGCACAGACTATATGGGACGTATGGCCTGCACAGACTAGAAGGGACGTATGGACTGCACAGACTAGAAGGGACGTATGGCCTGCACAGACTAGAAGGGACGTATGGCCTTCACAGACTAGAAGGGACGTATGGCCTGCACAGACTTGAAGGGACGTATGGCCTGCACAGACTAGAAGGGACGTATGGCCTGCACAGACTAGAAGGGACGTATGGCCTTCACAGACTAGAAGGGACGTATGGCCTTCACAGACTAGAAGGGACGTATGGCCTGCACTGACTAGATGGGCCGTATGGCCTGCACAGACTAGAAGGGACGTATGGCCTGCACTGACTAGAAGGGCTGTATGGCCTGCACAGACTAGAAGGGACATATGGCCTGCTCAGATTAGAAGGGCTGTATGGCCTGCACAGACTAGAAGGGATGTATGGCCGGCACAGTCTAGAAGGGACGTATGGCCTGCACAGACTAGAAGGGCTGTATGGCCTGCACAGACTAGAAGGGATGTATGGCCTCCACTGACTAGAAGGGCTGTATGGCCTGCACAGACTAGAAGGGACGTATGGCCTGCACAGACTAGAAGGGACGTATTGCCTTCACAGACTAGAAGGGATGTAAGAACTGCACAGACTAGAAGGGACTTATGGCCTGCACAGACTAGAAGGGACGTATGGCCTGCACAGACTAGAAGGGACGTATGGCCTGCACAGACTAGAAGGGACGTATGGCCTGCACAGACTAGAAGGGACGTATGGCCTGCACAGACTAGAAGGGATGTATGGCCTGCACAGACTAGAAGGGACGTATGGCCTTCACAGACTAGAAGGGACGTATGGCCTTCACAGACTAGAAGGGACGTATGGCATGCACTGACTTGAGGGGCTGTATGGCCTGCACAGACTAGAAGGGATGTATGGCCTGCACTGACTAGAAGGGCTGTATGGCCTGCACAGACTAGAAGGGACGTATGGCCTTCACAGACTAGAAGGGACGTATGGCCTGCACTGACTAGAAGGGCTGTATGGCCTGCACAGACTAGAAGGGACGTATGGCCTGCACTGACTAGAAGGGCTGTATGGCCTGCACAGACTAGAAGGGACGTATGGCCTGCACAGACTAGAAGGGACGTATGGCCTGCACAGACTAGAAGGGACGTATGGCCTGCACAGACTAGAAGGGACGTATGGCCTTCACAGACTAGAAGGGACGTATGGCCTGCACAGACTAGAAGGGACGTATGGCCTTCACAGACTAGAAGGGACGTATGGCCTGCACAGACTAGAAGGGACGTATGGCCTGCACAGACTAGAAGGGACGTATGGCCTGCACAGACTAGAAGGGACGTATGGCCTGCACAGACTAGAAGGGACGTATGGCCTGCACAGACTAGAAGGGACGTATGGCCTTCACAGACTAGAAGGGACGTATGGCCTTCACAGACTAGAAGGGACGTATGGCCTGCACTGACTAGAAGGGCTGTATGGCCTGCACAGACTAGAAGGGCTGTATGGCCTGCACAGACTAGAAGGGGTGTATGGCCTGCACAGACTAGAAGGGACGTATGGCCTGCACAGACTAGAAGGGACGTATGGCCTTCACAGACTAGAAGGGACGTATGGCCTGCACAGACTAGAAGGGACGTATGGCCTTCACAGACTAGAAGGGACGTATGGCCTGCACAGACTAGAAGGGACGTATGGCCTGCACAGACTAGAAGGGACGTATGGCCTGCACAGACTAGAAGGGACGTATGGCCTGCACTGACTAGAAGGGACGTATGGCCTGCACAGACTAGAAGGGACGTATGGCCTTCACAGACTAGAAGGGACGTATGGCCTTCACAGACTAGAAGGGACGTATGGCCTGCACTGACTAGAAGGGCTGTATGGCCTGCACAGACTAGAAGGGCTGTATGGCCTGCACAGACTAGAAGGGACGTATGGCCTGCACAGACTAGAAGGGACGTATGGCCTGCACAGACTAGAAGGGACGTATGGCCTGCACAGACTAGAAGGGACGTATGGCCTGCACAGACTAGAAGGGACGTATGGCCTGCACAGACTAGAAGGGACGTATGGCCTGCACAGACTAGAAGGGACGTATGGCCTGCACAGACTAGAAGGGACGTATGGCCTGCACAGACTAGAAGGGACGTATGGCCTGCACAGACTAGAAGGGACGTATGGCCTGCACAGACTAGAAGGGACGTATGGCCTGCACAGACTAGAAGGGACGTATGGCCTGCACAGACTAGAAGGGACGTATGGCCTGCACAGACTAGAAGGGACGTATGGCCTTCACAGACTAGAAGGGACGTATGGCCTGCACAGACTAGAAGGGACGTATGGCCTGCACAGACTAGAAGGGACGTATGGCCTGCACAGACTAGAAGGGACGTATGGCCTTCACAGACTAGAAGGGCTGTATGGCCTGCACAGACTAGAAGGGCTGTATGGCCTGCACAGACTAGAAGGGCTGTATGGCCTGCACAGACTAGAAGGGACGTATGGCCTGCACAGACTAGAAGGTATGTATGGCCTGCACAGACTAGAAGGGACGTATGGCCTTCACAGACTAGAAGGGACGTATGGCCTTCACAGACTAGAAGGGACGTATGGTCTGCACTGACTAGAAGGGCTGTATGGCCTGCACAGACGAGAAGGGCTGCATGGCCTGCACAGACTAGAAGGGACGTATGGCCTGCACTGACTAGAAGGGCTGTATGGCCTGCACAGACTAGAAGGGACGTATGGCCTGCACAGACTAGAAGGGACGTATGGCCTGCACAGACTAGAAGGGCTGTATGGCCTGCACAGACTAGATGGGACGTATGGCCTGCACAGACTAGAAGGGACGTATGGCCTGCACAGACTAGAAGGGACGTATGGCCTGCACAGACTAGAAGGGACGTATGGCCTGCACAGACTAGAAGGGACGTATGGCCTGCACAGACTAGAAGGGACGTATGGCCTGCACAGACTAGAAGGGACGTATGGCCTGCACAGACTAGAAGGGACGTATGGCCTGCACAGACTAGAAGGGACGTATGGCCTTCACAGACTAGAAGGGACGTATGGCCTGCTCAGACTAGAAGGGACGTATGGCCTGCACAGACTAGAAGGGACGTATGGCCTGCACAGACTAGAAGGGACGTATGGCCTGCACAGACTAGAAGGGACGTATGGCCTGCACAGACTAGAAGGGACGTATGGCCTGCACAGACTAGAAGGGACGTATGGCCTTCACAGACTAGAAGGGCTGTATGGCCTGCACAGACTAGAAGGGCTGTATGGCCTGCACAGACTAGAAGGGCTGTATGGCCTGCACAGACTAGAAGGGACGTATGGCCTGCACAGACTAGAAGGTATGTATGGCCTGCACAGACTAGAAGGGACGTATGGCCTTCACAGACTAGAAGGGACGTATGGCCTTCACAGACTAGAAGGGACGTATGGTCTGCACTGACTAGAAGGGCTGTATGGCCTGCACAGACGAGAAGGGCTGCATGGCCTGCACAGACTAGAAGGGACGTATGGCCTGCACTGACTAGAAGGGCTGTATGGCCTGCACAGACTAGAAGGGACGTATGGCCTGCACAGACTAGAAGGGACGTATGGCCTGCACAGACTAGAAGGGCTGTATGGCCTGCACAGACTAGATGGGACGTATGGCCTGCACAGACTAGAAGGGACGTATGGCCTGCACAGACTAGAAGGGACGTATGGCCTGCACAGACTAGAAGGGACGTATGGCCTGCACAGACTAGAAGGGACGTATGGCCTGCACAGACTAGAAGGGACGTATGGCCTGCACAGACTAGAAGGGACGTATGGCCTGCACAGACTAGAAGGGACGTATGGCCTGCACAGACTAGAAGGGACGTATGGCCTTCACAGACTAGAAGGGACGTATGGCCTGCTCAGACTAGAAGGGACGTATGGCCTGCACAGACTAGAAGGGACGTATGGCCTGCACAGACTAGAAGGGACGTATGGCCTGCACAGACTAGAAGGGACGTATGGCCTGCACTGACTAGAAGGGACGTATGGCCTGCACTGACTAGAAGGGCTGTATGGCCTGCACAGACTAGAAGGGACGTATGGCCTGCACAGACTAGAAGGGCTGTATGGCCTGCACAGACTAGAAGGGATGTATGGCCGGCACAGTCTAGAAGGGACGTATGGCCTGCACAGACTAGAAGGGCTGTATGGCCTGCACAGACTAGAAGGGACGTATGGCCTGCACTGACTAGAAGGGCTGTATGGCCTGCACAGACTAGAAGGGACGTATGGCCTGCACAGACTAGAAGGGACGTATGGCCTGCACAGACTAGAAGGGACGTATGGCCTTCACAGACTAGAAGGGACGTATGGCCTGCACAGCCTAGAAGGGACGTATGGCCTGCACAGACTAGAAGGGACGTATGGCCTGCACAGACTAGAAGGGACGTATGGCCTTCACAGACTAGAAGGGACGTATGGCCTGCACAGACTAGAAGGACGTATGGCCTGCACAGACTAGAAGGGACGTATGGCCTGCACAGACTAGAAGGGACGTATGGCCTTCACAGACTAGAAGGGACGTATGGCCTTCACAGACTAGAAGGGACGTATGGCCTTCACAGACTAGAAGGGACGTATGGCCTGCACTGACTAGATGGGCTGTATGGCCTGCACAGACTAGAAGGGACGTATGGCCTGCACTGACTAGAAGGGCTGTATGGCCTGCACAGACTAGAAGGGACGTATGGCCTGCTCAGACTAGAAGGGCTGTATGGCCTGCACAGACTAGAAGGGCTGTATGGCCTGCACAGACTAGAAGGGCTGTATGGCCTGCACAGACTAGAAGGGACGTATGGCCTGCACAGACTAGAAGGTATGTATGGCCTGCACAGACTAGAAGGGACGTATGGCCTGCACAGACTAGAAGGGACGTATGGCCTTCACAGACTAGAAGGGACGTATGGCCTGCACAGACTAGAAGGACGTATGGCCTGCACAGACTAGAAGGGACGTATGGCCTGCACAGACTAGAAGGGACGTATGGCCTTCACAGACTAGAAGGGACGTATGGCCTTCACAGACTAGAAGGGACGTATGGCCTGCACAGACTAGAAGGGACGTATGGCCTGCACAGACTAGAAGGGACGTATGGCCTGCACAGACTAGAAGGGACGTATGGCCTGCACTGACTAGATGGGCCGTATGGCCTGCACAGACTAGAAGGGACGTATGGCCTGCACTGACTAGAAGGGCTGTATGGCCTGCACAGACTAGAAGGGCTGTATGGCCTGCACAGACTAGAAGGGCTGTATGGCCTGCACAGACTAGAAGGGACGTATGGCCTGCACAGACTAGAAGGGATGTATGGCCTGCACAGACTAGAAGGGACGTATGGCCTTCACAGACTAGAAGGGACGTATGGCCTTCACAGACTAGAAGGGACGTATGGTCTGAACTGACCAGAAGGGCTGTATGGCCTGCACAGAATAGAAGGGCTGTATGGCCTGCACAGACTAGAAGGGACGTATGGCCTGCACTGACTAGAAGGGCTGTATGGCCTGCACAGACTAGAAGGGACGTATGGCCTGCACAGACTAGAAGGGACGTATGGCCTGCACAGACTAGAAGGGACGTATGGCCTGCACAGACTAGAAGGGCTGTATGGCCTGCACAGACTAGATGGGACGTATGGCCTGCACAGACTAGAAGGGACGTATGGACTGCACAGACTAGAAGGGACGTATGGCCTGCACAGACTAGAAGGGACGTATGGCCTTCACAGACTAGAAGGGACGTATGGCCTGCACAGACTTGAAGGGACGTATGGCCTGCACAGACTAGAAGGGACGTATGGCCTGCACAGACTAGAAGGGACGTATGGCCTTCACAGACTAGAAGGGACGTATGGCCTTCACAGACTAGAAGGGACGTATGGCCTGCACTGACTAGATGGGCCGTATGGCCTGCACAGACTAGAAGGGACGTATGGCCTGCACTGACTAGAAGGGCTGTATGGCCTGCACAGACTAGAAGGGACATATGGCCTGCTCAGATTAGAAGGGCTGTATGGCCTGCACAGACGAGAAGGGATGTATGGCCGGCACAGTCTAGAAGGGACGTATGGCCTGCACAGACTAGAAGGGCTGTATGGCCTGCACAGACTAGAAGGGATGTATGGCCTCCACTGACTAGAAGGGCTGTATGGCCTGCACAGACTAGAAGGGACGTATGGCCTGCACAGACTAGAAGGGACGTATTGCCTTCACAGACTAGAAGGGATGTAAGAACTGCACAGACTAGAAGGGACTTATGGCCTGCACAGACTAGAAGGGACGTATGGCCTGCACAGACTAGAAGGGACGTATGGCCTGCACAGACTAGAAGGGACGTATGGCCTGCACAGACTAGAAGGGACGTATGGCCTGCACAGACTAGAAGGGATGTATGGCCTGCACAGACTAGAAGGGACGTATGGCCTTCACAGACTAGAAGGGACGTATGGCCTTCACAGACTAGAAGGGACGTATGGCATGCACTGACTTGAGGGGCTGTATGGCCTGCACAGACTAGAAGGGATGTATGGCCTGCACTGACTAGAAGGGCTGTATGGCCTGCACAGACTAGAAGGGACGTATGGCCTTCACAGACTAGAAGGGACGTATGGCCTGCACTGACTAGAAGGGCTGTATGGCCTGCACAGACTAGAAGGGACGTATGGCCTGCACTGACTAGAAGGGCTGTATGGCCTGCACAGACTAGAAGGGACGTATGGCCTGCACAGACTAGAAGGGACGTATGGCCTGCACAGACTAGAAGGGACGTATGGCCTGCACAGACTAGAAGGGACGTATGGCCTTCACAGACTAGAAGGGACGTATGGCCTGCACAGACTAGAAGGGACGTATGGCCTTCACAGACTAGAAGGGACGTATGGCCTGCACAGACTAGAAGGGACGTATGGCCTGCACAGACTAGAAGGGACGTATGGCCTGCACAGACTAGAAGGGACGTATGGCCTGCACAGACTAGAAGGGACGTATGGCCTGCACAGACTAGAAGGGACGTATGGCCTTCACAGACTAGAAGGGACGTATGGCCTTCACAGACTAGAAGGGACGTATGGCCTGCACTGACTAGAAGGGCTGTATGGCCTGCACAGACTAGAAGGGCTGTATGGCCTGCACAGACTAGAAGGGCTGTATGGCCTGCACAGACTAGAAGGGACGTATGGCCTGCACAGACTAGAAGGGACGTATGGCCTGCACAGACTAGAAGGGACGTATGGCCTGCACAGACTAGAAGGGACGTATGGCCTGCACAGACTAGAAGGGACGTATGGCCTGCACAGACTAGAAGGGACGTATGGCCTGCACAGACTAGAAGGGACGTATGGCCTGCACAGACTAGAAGGGACGTATGGCCTGCACAGACTAGAAGGGACGTATGGCCTGCACAGACTAGAAGGGACGTATGGCCTGCACAGACTAGAAGGGACGTATGGCCTGCACAGACTAGAAGGGACGTATGGCCTTCACAGACTAGAAGGGACGTATGGCCTGCACAGACTAGAAGGGACGTATGGCCTGCACAGACTAGAAGGGACGTATGGCCTGCACAGACTAGAAGGGACGTATGGCCTTCACAGACTAGAAGGGCTGTATGGCCTGCACAGACTAGAAGGGCTGTATGGCCTGCACAGACTAGAAGGGCTGTATGGCCTGCACAGACTAGAAGGGACGTATGGCCTGCACAGACTAGAAGGGATGTATGGCCTGCACAGACTAGAAGGGACGTATGGCCTTCACAGACTAGAAGGGACGTATGGCCTTCACAGACTAGAAGGGACGTATGGTCTGCACTGACTAGAAGGGCTGTATGGCCTTCACAGACTAGAAGGGCTGTATGGCCTGCACAGACTAGAAGGGACGTATGGCCTGCACTGACTAGAAGGGCTGTATGGCCTGCACAGACTAGAAGGGACGTATGGCCTGCACAGACTAGAAGGGACGTATGGCCTGCACAGACTAGAAGGGACGTATGGCCTGCACAGACTAGAAGGGCTGTATGGCCTGCACAGACTAGATGGGACGTATGGCCTGCACAGACTAGAAGGGACGTATGGCCTGCACAGACTAGAAGGGACGTATGGCCTGCACAGACTAGAAGGGACGTATGGCCTGCACAGACTAGAAGGGACGTATGGCCTGCACAGACTAGAAGGGACGTATGGCCTGCACAGACTAGAAGGGACGTATGGCCTGCACAGACTAGAAGGGACGTATGGCCTGCACAGACTAGAAGGGACGTATGGCCTTCACAGACTAGAAGGGACGTATGGCCTGCTCAGACTAGAAGGGACGTATGGCCTGCACAGACTAGAAGGGACGTATGGCCTGCACAGACTAGAAGGGACGTATGGCCTGCACAGACTAGAAGGGACGTATGGCCTGCACAGACTAGAAGGGACGTATGGCCTGCACAGACTAGAAGGGACGTATGGCCTGCACAGACTAGAAGGGATGTATGGCCTGCACAGACTAGAAGGGACGTATGGCCTTCACAGACTAGAAGGGACGTATGGCCTTCACAGACTAGAAGGGACGTATGGCCTGCACTGACTAGAAGGGACGTATGGCCTGCACAGACTAGAAGGGACGTATGGCCTGCACTGACTAGAAGGGCTGTATGGCCTGCACAGACTAGAAGGGACGTATGGCCTGCACTGACTAGAAGGGACGTATGGCCTGCACTGACTAGAAGGGCTGTATGGCCTGCACAGACTAGAAGGGACGTATGGCCTGCACAGACTAGAAGGGCTGTATGGCCTGCACAGACTAGAAGGGATGTATGGCCGGCACAGTCTAGAAGGGACGTATGGCCTGCACAGACTAGAAGGGCTGTATGGCCTGCACAGACTAGAAGGGACGTATGGCCTGCACTGACTAGAAGGGCTGTATGGCCTGCACAGACTAGAAGGGACGTATGGCCTGCACAGACTAGAAGGGACGTATGGCCTGCACAGACTAGAAGGGACGTATGGCCTTCACAGACTAGAAGGGACGTATGGCCTGCACAGCCTAGAAGGGACGTATGGCCTGCACAGACTAGAAGGGACGTATGGCCTTCACAGACTAGAAGGGACGTATGGCCTGCACAGACTAGAAGGGACGTATGGCCTGCACAGACTAGAAGGGACGTATGGCCTGCACAGACTAGAAGGGACGTATGGCCTGCACAGACTAGAAGGGACGTATGGCCTGCACAGACTAGAAGGGACGTATGGCCTTCACAGACTAGAAGGGACGTATGGGCTTCACAGACTAGAAGGGACGTATGGCCTGCACTGACTAGATGGGCTGTATGGCCTGCACAGACTAGAAGGGACGTATGGCCTGCACTGACTAGAAGGGCTGTATGGCCTGCACAGACTAGAAGGGACGTATGGCCTGCTCAGACTAGAAGGGCTGTATGGCCTGCACAGACTAGAAGGGATGTATGGCCGGCACAGTCTAGAAGGGACGTATGGCCTGCACAGACTAGAAGGGCTGTATGGCCTGCACAGACTAGAAGGGACGTATGGCCTGCACTGACTAGAAGGGCTGTATGGCCTGCACAGACTAGAAGGGACGTATGGCCTGCACAGACTAGAAGGGACGTATGGCCTTCACAGACTAGAAGGGACGTATGGCCTGCACAGACTAGAAGGGACGTATGGCCTGCACAGACTAGAAGGGACGTATGGCCTGCACAGACTAGAAGGGATGTATGGCCTGCACAGACTAGAAGGGACGTATGGCCTTCACAGACTAGAAGGGACGTATGGCCTTCACAGACTAGAAGGGACGTATGGCCTGCACTGACTAGAAGGGACGTATGGCCTGCACTGACTAGAAGGGCTGTATTGCCTGCACAGACTAGAAGGGCTGTATGGCCTGCACAGACTAGAAGGGCTGTATGGCCTGCACAGACTAGAAGGGACGTATGGCCTGCACAGACTAGAAGGGACGTATGGCCTGCACAGACTAGAAGGGACGTATGGCCTTCACAGACTAGAAGGGATGTATGGCCTTCACAGACTAGAAGGGACGTATGGCCTGCACAGACTAGAAGGGACGTATAGCCTGCACAGACTAGAAGGGACGTATGGCCTGCACAGACTAGAAGGGACGTATGGCCTGCACAGACCAGAAGGGATGTATGGCCTGCACAGACTAGAAGGGATGTATGGCCTGCACAGACTAGAAGGGCTGTATGGCCTGCACAGACTAGAAGGGACGTGTGGCCTGCTCAGACTAGAAGGGCTGTATGGCCTGCACAGACTAGAAGGGATGTATGGCCGGCACCGTCTAGAAGGGACGTATGGCCTGCACAGACTAGAAGGGCTGTATGGCCTGCACAGACTAGAAGGGACGTATGGCCTGCACTGACTAGAAGGGCTGTATGGCCTGCACTGACTAGAAGGGACGTATGGCCTGCACAGACTAGAAGGGACGTATGGCCTGCACAGACTAGAAGGGACGTATGGCCTTCACAGACTAGAAGGGACGTATGGCCTGCACAGACTAGAAGGGACGTATGGCCTTCACAGACTAGAAGGGACGTATGGCCTGCACAGACTAGAAGGACGTATGGCCTGCACAGACTAGAAGGGACGTATGGCCTTCACAGACTAGAAGGGACGTATGGCCTGCACAGACTAGAAGGGACGTATGGCCTGCACAGACTAGAAGGGACGTATGGCCTGCACAGACTTGAAGGGACGTATGGCCTGCACAGACTAGAAGGGACGTATGGCCTGCACAGACTAGAGGGGACGTATGGCCTTCACAAACTAGAAGGGACGTATGGCCTTCACAGACTAGAAGGGACGTATGGCCTGCACTGACTAGATGGGCCGTATGGCCTGCACAGACTAGAAGGGACGTATGGCCTGCACTGACTAGAAGGGCTGTATGGCCTGCACAGACTAGAAGGGACGTATGGCCTGCTCAGACTAGAAGGGCTGTATGGCCTGCACAGACTAGAAGGGATGTATGGCCGGCACAGTCTAGAAGGGACGTATGGCCTGCACAGACTAGAAGGGCTGTATGGCCTGCACAGACTAGAAGGGATGTATGGCCTGCACTGACTAGAAGGGCTGTATGGCCTGCACAGACTAGAAGGGACGTATGGCCTGCACAGACTAGAAGGGACGTATTGCCTTCACAGACTAGAAGGGACGTATGGACTGCACAGACTAGAAGGGACGTATGGCCTGCACAGACTAGAAGGGACGTATGGCCTGCACAGACTAGAAGGGACGTATGGCCTGCACAGACTAGAAGGGCTGTATGGCCTGCACAGACTAGAAGGGCTGTATGGCCTGCACAGACTAGAAGGGCTGTATGGCCTGCACAGACTAGAAGGGACGTATGGCCTTCACAGACTAGAAGGGACGTATGGCCTTCAGAGACTAGAAGGGACGTATGGCCTGCACAGACTAGAAGGGACGTATAGCCTGCACAGACTAGAAGGGACGTATAGCCTGCACAGACTAGAAGGGATGTATGGCCTGCACAGACTAGAAGGGATGTATGGCCTGCACAGACTAGAAGGGCTGTATGGCCTGCACAGACTAGAAGGGACGTGTGGCCTGCTCAGACTAGAAGGGACGTGTGGCCTGCACAGACTAGAAGGGATGTATGGCCGGCACAGTCTAGAAGGGACGTATGGCCTGCACAGACTAGAAGGGCTGTATGGCCTGCACAGACTAGAAGGGACGTATGGCCTGCACTGACTAGAAGGGCTGTATGGCCTGCACAGACTAGAAGGGACGTATGGCCTTCACAGACTAGAAGGGACGTATGGCCTTCACAGACTAGAAGGGACGTATGGCCTGCACTGACTAGATGGGCCGTATGGCCTGCACAGACTAGAAGGGACGTATGGCCTGCACTGACTAGAAGGGCTGTATGGCCTGCACAGACTAGAAGGGACGTATGGCCTGCTCAGATTAGAAGGGCTGTATGGCCTGCACAGACTAGAAGGCATGTATGGCCGGCACAGTCTAGAAGGGACGTATGGCCTGCACAGACTAGAAGGGCTGTATGGCCTGCACAGACTAGAAGGGATGTATGGCCTCCACTGACTAGAAGGGCTGTATGGCCTGCACAGACTAGAAGGGACGTATGGCCTGCACAGACTAGAAGGGACGTATTGCCTTCACAGACTAGAAGGGATGTAAGAACTGCACAGACTAGAAGGGACGTATGGCCTGCACAGACTAGAAGGGACGTATGGCCTGCACAGACTAGAAGGGACGTATGGCCTGCACAGACTAGAAGGGACGTATGGCCTGCACAGACTAGAAGGGACGTATGGCCTGCACAGACTAGAAGGGATGTATGGCCTGCACAGACTAGAAGGGACGTATGGCCTTCACAGACTAGAAGGGACGTATGGCCTTCACAGACTAGAAGGGACGTATGGCCTGCACTGACTTGAGGGGCTGTATGGCCTGCACAGATTAGAAGGGATGTATGGCCTGCACTGACTAGAAGGGCTGTATGGCCTGCACAGACTAGAAGGGACGTATGGCCTTCACAGACTAGAAGGGACGTATGGCCTGCACTGACTAGAAGGGCTGTATGGCCTGCACAGACTAGAAGGGACGTATGGCCTGCACTGACTAGAAGGGCTGTATGGCCTGCACAGACTAGAAGGGACGTATGGCCTGCACAGACTAGAAGGGACGTATGGCCTGCACAGACTAGAAGGGACGTATGGCCTGCACAGACTAGAAGGGACGTATGGCCTTCACAGACTAGAAGGGACGTATGGCCTGCACAGACTAGAAGGGACGTATGGCCTTCACAGACTAGAAGGGACGTATGGCCTGCACAGACTAGAAGGGACGTATGGCCTGCACAGACTAGAAGGGACGTATGGCCTGCACAGACTAGAAGGGACGTATGGCCTGCACAGACTAGAAGGGACGTATGGCCTTCACAGACTAGAAGGGACGTATGGCCTTCACAGACTAGAAGGGACGTATGGCCTGCACTGACTAGAAGGGCTGTATGGCCTGCACAGACTAGAAGGGACGTATGGCCTGCATAGACTAGAAGGGACGTATGGCCTGCACAGACTAGAAGGGACGTATGGCCTGCACAGACTAGAAGGGACGTATGGCCTGCACAGACTAGAAGGGACGTATGGCCTGCACAGACTAGAAGGGACGTATGGCCTGCACAGACTAGAAGGGACGTATGGCCTGCACAGACTAGAAGGGACGTATGGCCTGCACAGACTAGAAGGGACGTATGGCCTGCACAGACTAGAAGGGACGTATGGCCTGCACAGACTAGAAGGGACGTATGGCCTGCACAGACTAGAAGGGACGTATGGCCTGCACAGACTAGAAGGGACGTATGGCCTGCACAGACTAGAAGGGACGTATGGCCTTCACAGACTAGAAGGGACGTATGGCCTGCACAGACTAGAAGGGACGTATGGCCTGCACAGACTAGAAGGGACGTATGGCCTGCACAGACTAGAAGGGACGTATGGCCTTCACAGACTAGAAGGGCTGTATAGCCTGCACAGACTAGAAGGGCTGTATGGCCTGCACAGACTAGAAGGGCTGTATGGCCTGCACAGACTAGAAGGGACGTATGGCCTGCACAGACTAGAAGGGACGTATGGCCTGCACAGACTAGAAGGGACGTATGGCCTTCACAGACTAGAAGGGACGTATGGCCTTCACAGACTAGAAGGGACGTATGGTCTGCACTGACTAGAAGGGCTGTATGGCCTGCACAGACTAGAAGGGCTGTATGGCCTGCACAGACTAGAAGGGACGTATGGCCTGCACTGACTAGAAGGGCTGTATGGCCTGCACAGACTAGAAGGGACGTATGGCCTGCACAGACTAGAAGGGACGTATGGCCTGCACAGACTAGAAGGGACGTATGGCCTGCACAGACTAGAAGGGCTGTATGGCCTGCACAGACTAGATGGGACGTATGGCCTGCACAGACTAGAAGGGACGTATGGCCTGCACAGACTAGAAGGGACGTATGGCCTGCACAGACTAGAAGGGACGTATGGCCTGCACAGACTAGAAGGGACGTATGGCCTGCACAGACTAGAAGGGACGTATGGTCTGCACAGACTAGAAGGGACGTATGGCCTGCACAGACTAGAAGGGACGTATGGCCTGCACAGACTAGAAGGGACGTATGGCCTGCACAGACTAGAAGGGATGTATGGCCTGCACAGACTAGAAGGGACGTATGGCCTTCACAGACTAGAAGGGACGTATGGCCTTCACAGACTAGAAGGGACGTATGGCCTGCACTGACTAGAAGGGACGTATGGCCTGCACAGACTAGAAGGGACGTATGGCCTGCACTGACTAGAAGGGCTGTATTGCCTGCACAGACTAGAAGGGACGTATGGCCTGCACTGACTAGAAGGGACGTATGGCCTGCACTGACTAGAAGGGCTGTATGGCCTGCACAGACTAGAAGGGACGTATGGCCTGCACAGACTAGAAGGGCTGTATGGCCTGCACAGACTAGAAGGGATGTATGGCCGGCACAGTCTAGAAGGGACGTATGGCCTGCACAGACTAGAAGGGCTGTATGGCCTGCACAGACTAGAAGGGACGTATGGCCTGCACTGACTAGAAGGGCTGTATGGCCTGCACAGACTAGAAGGGACGTATGGCCTGCACAGACTAGAAGGGACGTATGGCCTGCACAGACTAGAAGGGACGTATGGCCTTCACAGACTAGAAGGGACGTATGGCCTGCACAGCCTAGAAGGGACGTATGGCCTGCACAGACTAGAAGGGACGTATGGCCTTCACAGACTAGAAGGGACGTATGGCCTGCACAGACTAGAAGGGACGTATGGCCTGCACAGACTAGAAGGGACGTATGGCCTGCACAGACTAGAAGGGACGTATGGCCTGCACAGACTAGAAGGGACGTATGGCCTGCACAGACTAGAAGGGACGTATGGCCTTCACAGACTAGAAGGGACGTATGGCCTTCACAGACTAGAAGGGACGTATGGCCTGCACTGACTAGATGGGCTGTATGGCCTGCACAGACTAGAAGGGACGTATGGCCTGCACTGACTAGAAGGGCTGTATGGCCTGCACAGACTAGAAGGGAC
>NW_027212282.1:0-22509 GCF_036971445.1 Narcine bancroftii | reverse complement strand
CCAATGTAACTCGTAAATCCCGTATCTCACGGAATGTAATGAGATAAACAACTGGCAAATTAAAATGACACCTTTAAATTACAATATCATACACACAGCATAAATGTATTTTCATTTACATAGTTAAAGTGAAAATTCGGTAGGAAAACAATAGAATTCGAAATAAAAACGTTTAAGAACTACATCAAAATTATGTAATCATGAGATACATTACTAATGACTTCAATATTAAGCTAAAACACAAGAAAATTTGACAAAACCAGCGACTATAAAAACAACAGGCTTGTAGCGAGTGGAGACGAAACCACGTGATTCGACCCCTCATTATAATTGGGTAATAATGACAGCTCTGACCAGAGCGCATTAGAAGGATCAAAAAGTTAATTAGCACAGAGTTTTAGCCATAAGATGGGCTTATATAAAAAAGTTTTTGTTGTTAAAACTAACTACAGGGATATTTTATAAAAAAAATAAATTTCTGCTGAAACACTGTACAAAAATTTTATTGACAGTCATTTTGGTGTCACCCTCTCTGATGGTGTCACCCGATGTGGTTCCCCCCCCCCCCACTCCACACCCTCCTAGTGACACCAGTGCGGGGTGAACGGCCTAAACACCCCCCCCCCCCACCCCACACCTCTTGATTTGATCATCTGCTAAAGTAAAGGAGGTTGGACCTCGTTATTTACTCTATCCAAGCAACTCCACTTTTAAACACCTCAACCGTCCTTGAGTATCTTAATCCGGGGGTCAGACACAGAGTGAAGCTCTCTCCACACCATCCTGTCACAGTCCCCCAGGGTCAGACACAGAGTGAAACTCCCTCTGCACCATCCCGTCACAGTCTCCCAGGATCAGACAGAGTGAAGCTCCCTCTGCACTGTCCAATCACCCCCCCCCCCCCCCCCACATTCAGATCACTGATTACTCGGCTGATCTTTGCTGTGAAGTTTAGTAGTGTACACTGTTCAGTAAGTGTTGATTTCGATGTCAAATTGAACCTGTGGACTTTGCCAGTATGAACGTTCACACAGGAAGGTACATTTCTTGTGGCAAAGGTACTGAGATAGAAGAAATTCACAATATTGGGGAAAGGGTTTCATAGAACATTCCAGCATAGTACATGCCATTTGGCTCACAAAGTCGTGCTGACCTGTGTAAACTTACTCCACAACAATCTAACCCTTCCCCACCACACACCATAATATCCATTTTCCTGCATCCACGTGCCAGTCTAAGAGTCTTTTAAATGTCCCTATTGTACCAGCCTCCACCACCACCCTTGGCCATGGATTCCGCTCCCCCACTACTCTCTGTCTCTCCTAAAAGCCTCCACTCACCTCATACTGTAACCCTGAGAAAAAGGTACTGCTGTCCATCCTCTTGATGCCTCTCATAATTATATAAACCTCTTTGTCACCTCTCAACTTTCATCATTCCAAGGAGAAATGCTCTAGCTCTGTTAACTTTCCTTCATATTTTGTAAAATTTAAAAAGGAATTATCACAATTCTCACAGGATCATGTTCTCAGCCCCCAGGAAATATTCCATGTCCTGAGCTGCAGAATTCTCCAGTGAGCCAGAATACATGAAAGGTTGAATTGAAAAGGTTAGAAGATCATTGTTACCAAAGTCATGAGATTATCTCTGCAGCAGGAGGTGCATTCAAATCAACGGCATCTCCCTGCTGGATGAGGCTATCAGATGCACCCCTCCTCTCTTTGCCCAGATCCTTGAAGGTGTTATTCCATCGAGTCCACCCAGTTTCCTTTCCATCTTCATCCTGAACCAACCAATCAAAAGAGTGGAATGGATGAAGAGACACATACCTCCCAGATATACAGAGTCTGGGATTAGGAAGGTAGGTGAGAGGGGCTTAGGTATTGGAGCGGAAGTTTAGTCAATGGGAATGAGGAGTGAGGGAAGGTGGGTCACTGAGGTTGAGGGACTGAGGATAGTGGGTGGGTGAGGGTGAGGTAAAAGGGAATGTGTTTTGTGGGGGTTCAGGAATTTGGAAGAAGGGGTGATTGAGGTGACGCTTGTGGAGGAGTGTGGGGGATTGGAGAAGGTGGGTCAGTGGGACTGTAGGATGGGAAACATGGGTGAGTGGGTGTAAGGCTGTGTGTAACAAAGTGAGTGCAATGGAATAGTGTAGAGGGAGCCTCACTTTGTGTGGGTCTTACCCCAGGAGTGATTGTCATGGTCGATGAGGGTTAGGACTAGGGAGGGAGTGAGGGATCGGGAAAGGTGGATAGAGGAAAGGACTGTGGAGGGAAGTGGAAGAGTCTTGGTTAATTTATTAATAATAAAAAGTTTGAGAAAAATAATTCCTAGTGACCAGCTACCTCCATGGGATGAGATGCTGGGCGTGAGAAACATCCTAAGAATTGTTAACAGAACATTCCCATCCCCGGAACCCCTCAGAAGAGCCCCTTGGGAGAGCCACTAATGTGTTCTCAGTAGTGTGAATCTCCCAGTGGCATACATTTCAATCTTCCACCCCATTCCCGTGTTGACATGGCACTCAAGAACTGCCAGACTGAGACCACCTGCAAATTGGAGGAACAACACCTCAACCTCAGACTGGGCACCCTCCATTTGGATGGCATTAACATCAACCTCCAGTTTTCCTTAAAACATCCCCTTCCTCCTGTTCCCATTTTATTTCCCCAGCTCTCTCTCTCTCTCTCTCTCTCTCTCTCTCTCTCTCTCTCTCTCTCTCTCTCTCTCTCTCTTCCTTTTCCCTCCATCTCCTTTCACAGAGCCAAAATAAATTCTCACCTTTCCTCTTATCATATCCAATTAACACCTACTGCTCTTCCCCTTTCTTTCTCATCCTTTAATTTAGACACCTGCCTTTTTCATATACCTTGAAGAAGGACTCTGGCCCGAAATGTCAGTAACATATCTTTACCTTTTATAGTCTCTGTGAGACTGGCTGAGTTCCTCCAACATCTCTGTGTTTTAACTACAATCTACAGACTTTCATATTTGACCCCTCTAACAGCACCCTTCCTTCCCTTTCCCTGATTCCATCTCCTGAAGAGACTGTGCAGCAGGATCCTGGTTGGAGCCAGGGGTCAGAGAAGGGTTGAATGGTTTGACCAGTCACCTATCTTAAAAGCAAGAGGGAATGCTATTCACCTACCCACTTTGAAATTCAATATTGATGGCACCAACCTTTCAAATGTAATGCTGGGAGCACCGCGGAGATATTTCGCAAGGTGTTAGGTTACAGATTGCTTAATGGCTCACAATGTGGGTCTGATTCTCAAAAAAGCCATTTCACCCCTCGAATTTGGGAGGAAGTAAAAGGATTTTGTCTTCAAAATGCAAAGTAATGTGGAGCTTAGTCTTCCTCATTAAACAATGTGGTTGGAGCTTGATCTGAGATTCTCTACACTGTTACAGGCAACACACCCACCCAAACACATTCCTTCCCACATTCACACGATTGTTCTCATTCACACGTTTGGTGGCACAGAACAAGACAACAGTTCACATTTGGGAATGGTTTGAATCTGATGAAATGTTAATGAGGTGTTTCCAGGATAAATGTCCTTGATCATAGTGCACTGCTCTGGGAGTCTGTATTGAGTTTCACTGAGTCAATTGTCCGGCACCAGTTGAGGAAAAGAAATAGTCTACGATGGGATTTGCCTGTTCTACCTCATAACGGGGTCAGGTCCTAATGGGTTAAAGCTAACCTGGATTCCCATGTAAACGTATTTGATTTTAAAATGACATATTTCCTTTGTGTTGCATTTTTTTTCCTCCAAATTGGCCATCGCGTTAGAGTTAAGATTCATTCTAAGGTCTTGAGGGTTTTAGCACACAGTACTTCGTGATAAACATGAGTGAACTGCTTCAACCCAGGGGAATCATGGAAAGTATTCATGTCTGATCCTCCCCTTTCATTTTTAGCCTCTGTTGTACTTGGAAATAAATGAACCACAAATGTTATAACAAGCAGGTTGATGTGCAAGGAATCTGTGAGGATCTGTGACACTTTTGGGGTCAGGTTCATTGGATCTGATAAACTTATTTTAAAGATTGGCTAAGAATTAAACCACAGCGTTGCTTTATAGTAATGAGGTGTAAAGCATGATAGTCGGCAGACAGCGTGATTGAAGTAAAACCACAATACTGGAGAAACTCAGCAGGTCAAACAGTTATGTTTCAGGCTTGAGCCCTTCATCAAGGTATGAGCAAAATAGAGGGAGGTGCCTAGTATTTTGCTCATATCTTGATGAAGGGCTCAAGCATTGGTTCTGTGTCTGTATCTTTGTTATATAAAGGATACTGTTTGACCTGCTGAGTTTATCCAGCATTGTGTTTTTATTTCTTGCAATGAGGCCCAGTTTCAGGTGGAACGACTGCATCAAGACCTATTGAGGTAGAGCTCTTGATGCAAAAATAATGCCCTGATGGGCTTGACAGGAATGTGGGCATACACAACCATCTTGGTTACCCAGCTGAGATAGGCCAAGTTCAAGAGGTCGATTTTAAAATCAGAATCAGAATTTATTGTCATGGTCAAGTCACAAAATTCATTGCTTTGCGGCAGCTTCACAGTGCAAGCATTCATGTAAACCGACTTACAAAATAAATAAATAAAAATAAAGCAGGAAAAGTCAAAGTAAGGCAGTGCTTTTGGCTCATTGATCATTCAAGAAAGAAGCAGTGAGCTTTAGAGAGAGAATCGCCAGCTCAGAGCCCAGGTACATCAATGTTCCCAGATAAAGAGTGGAGTTTGAGGATTGATCTCATTCGGGTGTGAAGGAGAGGGTTTGAAGACAAGGATGCATTTCTCAAAACAGGGCAGTGAGTTCTAAACTTGACAGCATCAGTGGTAAAAGTGAAGGCAAGGACAATCTGCTGGAGGACTTCAGCTGAGCAGCACCCATGTGAGAACGGGAATGATTGTTGTTTCGGATCAGATCCTTTCATCTTTGCAATGAAAGCAAGAACTAGTTGTCCAAACCAACCAAGAGCCCTCAGTGATTCGTTGATAAAATTTTAAAATTACATTTAGACATACAGCACGATAACAGGCCATTCTGGCCCACGAGCCTGTGCCTCCCGCCTCCCAAATACCCCTGTAGTGCATGTCGAAAGAACCAAAGACTTGTTGATCCAAACCAAGGCTTTTATTAACTAAAAGACTTGAGCTTATCACAAGTAGGTCGACCAGTCCAGAATGACCTGGTCTGGCTAGGAGCAATCCTTTAAAACCTGCCAAGTAGGTGTGGCTACACTCTCAGCCAATCACAGTCATCCTACACGACAATCTGTACATATACACATTGGTGATATAATCTGTACTATCACAACCCCATTTAACCTCGGTATGTTTTGAAGGGTGGGAGGAAACCGGAGCACCCAGAGGAAACCCATGCAGATGCGGGGAGAACATACAAACCCCTCACAGATAGTGCTGGATTCAAACGCAGGCCGCTGGCGCTGTAATAGCATTGCATTAAACGTTACACTAACTGTGCCGCTTCAGAAAGGGGAGGTACACCTTTAGTTTTCGTACAACTGCACTGACGTACTTGCAGTACTGAAATAAATAGCCCTGATAACATTTATGTCAGAGTTAAAGAGCAGGAGCTTCTGCCCACCTTATCCATGTGGCCATCAAGAACCCATCTACTAATGCCAGCAGCCTGCACTCAACCTACCATGCTTGGCCATGCCAAATGGCAAACAAATACTTCTTCAAATGTGATGAACCTCTGTCATTATCACCCCCTCCACATTCCAGCATCCTCTAGGTGAAAACATTCTTCCTCAGACCCTTCCAACCACCCCCTCACTCATCATAAACCTATGGCTTTAGACGCCTCTACTCAGTGGAAATGTGTCTCATCATTTGTCCTATTTACCCATCACAGTTTTGTACACCTCAGCCAGGTCACTCTTCAGCCTCCTCTACTCCAAGGGAAACAATGCTAGCCTATCCAGTCTCTCATTGGAAGTGGATGAGGAGAGTTATCCCGGACAACATCCTCCATCCAATATCATTCATTTAGATGTAGGCAGGCGAGCTTGAGATTTTATATTCTGGGAGGAAAACCAAAGAATGGGATCTAACTCAGGAAAACCATGGAGGAGACTTAACAGGCCAAATAGCGAACATCTACTCCTGTAACTTATGGTCTTATGGAGCCCATTCCATCATTCATTCTCCCACACAGGCCCACTCCCCTGCCTTCTCCCATAATCTTTGATACCCTGATCAATCTGTGTGATGGTCATAACGTCTGAGCTGGTTCTCTGGCGCCATGTCCTGGGGAAGGTGCATCACAGGAATAGGCCCTTGTTCATTCAGCTACCTGCAGCCTGCTTCACTGCTCAGTTGGATATTGGCCTTAACAAAACTTTCCTGCCTCTGAGAGAAAAAAAAGATCCTCTTCATTGCCGGCCAACCCCTTAATCCGATTTAACGCCTCCTGGTTCTAGATACCTGATTAGCAAACATCCCTTCAGCATCCACCCTGCCCAAACCCCTCTCAGAATAAACTCATCTCTTCTTCTTTTGCATTGCAAGGCTTTGACCCCAACTTGCTCATTGAGTAAAAGCCGATATTTCCATCAGCCTTCTTAATTACAAGTATGCAAACTCCCTGTGCTCAGTGTACCAGAAACCACCAATCCCTTTGTCCCACAACACTTTGTAGTTTCACTCAGTTTACATAATAATCTGCTTTTTCATTATTCATTCCAAAGTGGAGAACTTCACATTTTCTCACTTTATCCTCACCGAACCTTTCCGACTCTCTTTCCTAGCTCCTTTCATTCTCATAATTAGCAATTCAACTATCCTATACTATACTACACGCAGCCATGTACTTGATGCAGACTGTAAACAGTTGATATCCCAGCACTGACTCCCTTGATTACTGACTGCATCTGAAAACAACTCCTTAATGTGTTACCTGGTTGCAGCTTTACAAGGCACTGTTGAGACCTCACTTGGAGCATTGTTAGCAGTTTTGGGGCGCCTCATTTAAGAAAAGATCAGCTGACGTTGGAGAGGGTTCAGAGGAGGTTCACGAGCATGATTCCGGGAATGAAAGGGTTATGATGCAAGAAACATTTCACAGCTCTTGGCCTGTACTCGTTGGAATTTAGGAGAATGAGTGGGGGGGGGGGCGGTGGGGGGGGGGGGACCTCATTGAAACGTTTTGAATGTTGAGAGGTATGGATAGAATAAATGTAGAAAGGTTGTTTCACATAGTGGGAGAGTCTAGGACAAGCAGGCACAACTTTAGGGATGGAAGGCATCCACTTAGAGCAGTGGGTTTCCTTCAGCCAGAGGGTGGTAAATCTGTGAAATTTGTTTCCCCACAGTGGTTGTGGAGGCCAGGTCATTGGGTGTATTTAAGGGAGAGATTGATAGGTTCTTGATTAGCCAGAGCATCAAAGGTTATGGGGAGAAAGTAGGGCTGTGGGGCTGAGTGGGAAAATGGATCACCTCATGATGGTGGGGCAGACTAGATGGGCTGAATAGCCTATTTCTGCCCCTATGTCTTATGGGTTTTATGATCTATCTGTTACTCCTGAGCCTCCTCCTGAAACAAATGACAAATTTTCGGCTCTCTCTGGGTAACCTAACCCCTGTCTAACCCACGAGGCTCGTGTCCAAGGGCAAGTCAAAAAGATGCAGGAACACAGTGAGACAAAGCTGTGCAATCAGCAGTACCTTGGATTTAATCATTGGATGCAATGAGTACAAGATATCAGAGGACATGCTTTTATTAAAATAAAGGTATTTGTGGACCACATCTGGATTGCTCTGCCCAGTCTCATTTCTTCCTCATTGTGGAAAGGATATTAAAACCAAGTGGATTCACCAGGAGGGTGAGGGGATGTGATAAAGGCAGTCCTGAAACTTTAATGTACATTGAAATTCTGAAGGGGTTTTGATTGAAAGAGCCTGTTTCCTCAGGATGTGAAGAGAGAGTAAGTTATGGAGCTCTTGGCTCCAGGGAACTGTATTTTCAAGCAAAATTGAATGAATATTGGAATGAGAGGAAGATCTCTCCTCAATAAGACAGAAGGCACAGGAATTGAACTAGGCCATTCAGCCCATCTGGTCTGCACTGCCATTCAAATCATGGCTGATGTATTTTCCTCAACTCCATTCATCTGCCCTACTCCACAAACTAATCATTTCCATTTTGAATCTATCCAGTAACTTGGCCTCTGCATCCGGAAGTGAATTCGAGACTCTCCTCCCTCTGGGTGAGGAAATTTCTCCTCCTCTACTCAGGTGTGAAGAGATCCCCATCCCTCCACTGTAACTGACGCCCTCAGTGACATTCAATACCAAAAGTGTAGTATACGTGGAGATCTGGGATCCATTCGTGCCGTGATTGAGGGGGAGCAGTATCTAGAAAACCACACCATGCAAGACATGCACTTCCCTTTTCCAGGGGCATCAGGGCTTTCATTAATAATTGATTCTTCACTAAATATCAGAGCTATTAAATTTGTGCAACTCGCCCCACACCAACCGTAGAATAAGCAGCTCAAGGATACTGCTCAGTCAGTCGGTAACTTAGAAAGCTTTCTAAACGCCAGCTCCTTCAGGGAGACTATTAGTCTGAGGCAAAGGTATTTATAGAGAAACAGTATCAGATAGCCTGATTTGTAGAGAGCAGACACATAGACCAGAAACACACAACCTTGGACTGGGAACCAGGGCCCTCTGATCCCAAGGTGAGGAATGGAGTTGGTCAGAATCAGAATCAGAATTTATTGTCATGAACATGCCACAAAATTCATTGTTTTGCCACAGCATTCACAGTGCAAATATTTGCTATATTAATTATATCTCAAAATAACTAAATAGTGCAAGAAAATCGGAGAAAGTGAGGTAACGTCGTGGTTCATTGTCAGGAATCTGATGGCAGAGGGAAAGAAGCTGTCCTTATGCCACTGGGTGCTCATCTTCAGGCCCCTGTACCTCCTTCCTGATGGTAGCATGGTCTGGGTGGCAGGGGTCCTCAAGGATAGAGGCAGCTTTCTTAAGGCACTGCCTCTTGTAGAGGACCTCAATGGAGTGAAGCCTGATGCCCGTGATGGCACTGGCTGAGTTCACAACTCTCCGTAGTCTTTTCCAGTCATGTGCATTGGCACCTCTGTACCAGACAGTGACGCAACCAGCCAAAATGCTCTCCACAGCACACCTGTAGAAATTTACGAGTGTTTGGTAACGTTCCAAATCTCCCCAAACACCTCACAAAGTACAGCCGCCGACGACCCTTCTTCATGATTGCATCGACATGGAGGCCCCAGGACAGATCCTCCACAGGCACCTCACCCTGTGTCTGACTACAGGGGCACTGCATCTGTTTGTTTCCTCTCAGTGATGCTCTATTCTTTCCCTTCTCTCTCTCTCTCTCTCTCATTCCCTCTCTGCTTTTATTTCCTTTTATCCTCCCTGTTTCGCATTCTAGTCTCTCTTTCTCTCTCTCTCTCCCTCTCGCACTTCACACTTTCTCACATCAATCTGTCACCTCATCTTCCCATTGCTCATCTCTCTCTTCAATCATCATTCACTTTAGCCCCTCCTGTCTTTCTGTTCACACTTACCAATCTTCCTTCACTGGAGGAAACAACTGTTGAATGTCAATTAGAGATTTAAAATCAGTCTTGTTAAAAACTGGGATCAATAAACACAACTGCTTATCCAGGGATCAATCTGTCTCACTCCTGACAAGTAAAACATTCCCGCTCACTGAATATACTTTGCTTCTGTGAGCACTGTCGCTCTCTTTCCCCCCCCACCCCGTGCACATCTGCACAGGAGTGTGTATCAAGACTCTTTCTAGTCTGGGCATGGGTGACAGGATAATGCAGCTGGATAATGCAGGATAATGCAGCCTTACCCACACTGCCTCTGCCCTGTGGGTGTGTGGGCCCTCGCTGCCTCTGTCCTGTGGGTGTGAGGGAGGGTCTTATCCACACTGCCTCTGCCCTATGGGTGTGTGGGAGGGCAGATTGAGGGTCAGTGTCTGTTTAATCCTCAGTACTTGTTGAAACATTCTTGTATATGAAATCATGTCCCACCTTCCTCTTCCCCTCCACCAACGTAGAAGGTTCTTCAGATGTGTAACACAATGAGTGAGATCATGTGTTGTAAGCCTGCCATGATAGGAAACATTTCCACAGTCACCTCCTCTATATAAATAGCTTTGAGGGATTTTAGGCAAAGATTTTAAAACTTCAAGTTTGCAATTAAAGAACATTTGGACCCTATTATTTTGCACGGATTTACAATCCAATCCATATTCTCATTATTTCTTTCATTCTCATGTAGACCCCAATTTTGGACGCCTGTCGGCATTTTCTCATACCTTGTTGAAGGGCTCTAGCCCAAAACATCAGTTTTGCTTTCCTTTCTAGAAAGGAGACTGTTTGACCTGCTGAGCTTCCCCAGCATTTTATGTATTTTCTTCAACCTTGGTGCCCACAGAATTTTGTGATTTACTCATGTAGTCCCCTAAGGGCCAACCCCTTCCTCATCATGGGCATTTCACTCAATGGATCAAAAGGCACTTTCACACTGCCGGTAAAAACCAGCTATCATATGCCTTTTCAATACTCCGCTTACCTTCTGAACACTACTGAGGCAGCTTGGGGGATAATTTTTCATCCTCCTTTAATCCCCCAAGCGAGGTAGTCTCAGAAGCGAAGCATTGCGAATGTGAACATGGAAATTGGTTTGCACGGCAAAAATGGTGATTGAATGTGACATCGTGATGACATTGTATCTGTGCACAATTTTGTGCCGGATTTTTAAAAACAAAAACAAATGAAAGCCACGAATCTACACACAGACCAAAATAATAATGTTTGCAAATAGGGGTCAGGAGGAAATCAAACGCCTGATTGAAAGAATGACCCGAAGGTGTCCCGAGACACATGGAAATGAGTGCTTAACTCCTCTTAATCAAAATTGTTGAGGACATTAGGCCAGTATACAGGCCTGTGTGGTCTCTCTCTCTCCTCCACATTCTTCTATTGGAGACCACCACGAATCGACTCACAGTAAGCAAGTGTCTCTGTCTACAGTGTCTAATGTCAGTGTGCCTGTCTGCCTCAAACTGCTCCCTGATTCTCTTTAAATTCTCCAACACCTTTCTGATTGCACAAAAACGTTCACATGCATGTGACATCGCATGCATCAAAAGGACAAATACGATGTGAAGAAGATTTGCCTCCATCTGAACACTGGACAAAATGTACAGGACTAGCATTATATAGTGTTGTTTGTTTGCCATTTTTAACGTCACCACCCTGCATGTATGTTATACATCACACTATGCGCCGGCGCCACTGTTCCGAATGCCCCGCTTCTTTTGCTCTGGCAAATGGACTCGCTATGTGAATGGACACAGAGACTAAGCTGCTTTAGGTGAACAGCCAATCGGGCTTCCAGAGGCAGTTCATCCAACTAGGCCAACTAGGCAATTTTTTCTGTGTGAAAGTGCCTTTAAGCCTTTCACATTGAGTCTCACATGACATAACCTCATGCAGATTGTCCTTCACTCTCACTACATATAGTCCCACAGGACCAATCTCCTTTCATTTATCCCCATCAGACAATATCCCCAAGGTCCAACCCACTTGACATTTATTCCCATTGCCCTGACCCAATGGACCAAACCTTTCCCTCTTCAGGTTTGGACTTTATTCCCTGAAACGTAGAAGAATGAGGGAGATTTGATAGAGGTGTACAAAATTATGACGGAATAAATTAAGTAAATGAAAGTAGGCTCTTTCCACTGAGGTTAGGTAAAATACAAACCAAAGGACATGGAGAAGTTTAGAGGGAACAATAGGGGAAATTTGTTCACACAGAGAGTGGTGGGAGTGTGGTGAGAACTGCCAGTTGAAATGGTGAATGCAGGTTCAATTTTACCATTGAAGAAAAATTTGGGCAGGCACATGGATGGGAGAGGTATGGAGGGCTATGGACAGGGCACAGGTCAGTGGGATTAGGCAGAATAATAATTTGGCCAGACTAGAAGGGCCAAAGGGCTTGTTTATGTGCTGTAATGTTCTATGGTTTCTTTGCCCCTGGTTTTACTGATATTACTGCTCATCTCTGTGTCACAGCATCAGCATTCCGTGTCTTTGCTGCCATCTGCATTTCTATTGAAAGACGAAATGAGGCAAGGGGATGAGATCTTTTATTTCAGTGGTTGTGGATCAGATACAACCCAAGAGTTGCCTCTGCACAGAGAATGCCTCATATATGGGGAGGTGTCCCTGGGCCATGGAATGGGCACCTTTACCCAGCTGCTATGATCAATCCAATTTGCAGCTATTAAATGCTCTGTCAGCTCCTTGCTTTCAAAGATGGTCAATTTGATTGCATTATCCAGGTTTTTCTGAGTTTCCGGAAGGATTCCAGGCATTCAAGATGGCCTTTGGTCAGCCACCAACGAACCTCTGATGGGCTGCACTGCACTCCAGCACACTGGCTAGTCAGCACATGGCATAAGGGTTTGAAGGGTCTTCTCGATGACTACCTCATTCCCACAAAACTGGAATCTGCAAAGGCAGAGCAAAGATTTCTGAATTCTACAGCTGGGACTTCATAAAGCCACATTGCATGCAGTTTACCCCACAGCCCTAGCCTTCAGAAGAACAAAGACCATGAGAAGCCATTCTTTCCCCCAACCTACTCTACTGTTTACTGAGATAAGAACTGACCCCTTGGATCTGCCCACACATTGCTTTGGCTCCATTCCTGAGACATTTGTGGAGGAGATGTGTATCAGTTTCCGAATGAAGGTGTTGTTAGAGTTCCAATCTGTCTTTAAACTCCCTCACAAGATGCCAAAATTTTGACTCAGTCTTCAATCCCTCCCATCCAGACAATCTGACCCCCTCCTCACAATCAATCCCTCAGAGACCTGGTGACATTTTCTGAGGCAGTAAAATCCTTCCTAAACCTACACTAGATCAGGTTTAACAGTTAAATTTGGGCGACACAGGTTTGAATCCAGCATTGTATCTCTGTGTCCCCATGGGTTTTTCACAGGGGCTCTGGTTTCTTCCCACTCTTCAAAACATACGGGGGTTGTAGGTCAATTGGGTATAATTCAGCGGTATGGACCAGAAGGGCCTGATACCATACTGTATGTGTAAATGTAAAAAGAACAGTTCAAATGGTGGATTCACTGGATTACTGCTCAGGAGGCCACTTGCTCATTGGCTCCCCAGAGCTCAGCAAACCATCTTCACTCCAGTGCCACCGTCTCTCGGAGTCATCAATGTAGCATGGAGTCAGGCCCTTCAGCCATCGAATCAGCTGACCAGCAGCCACCCAATCCCTGTTGGAGTCCAACTCACCTCATCCAGGCCACATTTGTACCTTTGCCCCAAATTGTCCATTCCATGCCCTCTGGTCCTTGAACCACCCACCAACAGGAACACTTCCTTCATTCCATTCTCTCCAAACTTGCCATGACCTTTCTCCTCACTGCACCAATGAACTCTATCCTGAGCTTAACCCCTCTAGAAAATCTCCAACAAATCATTTCTAAGAGCAATACTGGTGTGGTCACAGTTGGCTAAAGGTGCTCCAAGCCAAAGCTTACTTTACAGAGCCAGGCTCTCCTCTTTGTGTGGCTACACATGTTCCAATTCAGAAGTTCCTGAACTTGGTTGCTCCTATTCCCCCCACCACACCACATCTAGACTCCACTGAATCAATGAATCACAGGGATTCTTACGACACTGTCTCTCCTTTCTCAGAAGACTGAGGAAGTTTGGCATGTCCCTGCTGTCCCTCAACAGCTTCTACAGGGGCACCATCAAGGCCAGACCCGCTGTGTGCATCAGAGTGTGGGATGGGAGCTGCTCTGTTCAAGGTTGGAATCTGCAGAAGGTGGTGAATGCAGGTCAGTACATCATGCAAACTTCCCTCCCCTCTACAGACTCCATTTACTTCTCCTGCTACCTGGGAAAGGCAGCCGACACACTGAAGAACCCCAGGCACATGCTCTTCTCCCTCCTTCCATTGGGAAGAAGGCTCAGGTGTGTGAAATCAAGCACCAACAGACTTGAAGACAGTTTCTTCCCCACAGCCATCAGGCCCATGAATGAAGCCCACAACAGTGCTCTCGTGCTGTCCTTGCTTGGTGCTAATCGATCTTCCTTTTCATTGTACCCCCACACTCTGTAAATTGTGCTCTTTATATGTTTGTGTGAACGTTAGAGATAATGTGTTAGAATACTCGCAAAAGAATTGAGTATTTTGTGGCAATAAACTTAAACTAGAACAACACAGCAGGTGTCCACTCAGACCTCATGGCTCGTGCTTCTACTCCTGACTAACCTGGCATGGTCCTGACCTCGTACCAGGGTGATGTTCCCTGCTCCTAGCTGAGGGCGCAGTATGTTTATCATGCTGTTATTCCAGAGGAACTTGACTTTGGTCACATTCCCAACGTCCAACTCCATGTCGATCAGTGACGTGTATGTGGTCCCTGGGTGGAGCTTCGTTCTGGAAATCAGACAAAGGGAAGATTCCAGCAGTTAGTTCAACAGCCCAGGTAAGGCCCAGGTATGACCCAGGTAAAGCCCAGGTAAGGACCACGTAAGGCCCAGTATGGCCCAGGTAAAGCCCAGGTAAGGAGCAGGTTCGGCTCAGATAAGGACCAGGTATGGGTCCAGGTACAGCCCAGGTAAGGCTCCAGGTACAGCCCAGGTAAAGCCCCAGGTACAGCCCCAGGTATGGACCCATTTAGGCCACAGGTATGGGCCAAGGTAAAAGGACCAGGTAAGGCCCCATTGTGTGTGACTGGGCACCCAATAAGAGAGGTAGAACAGAGACCATCCCATTGACCCAAAGGCTCATGTAAGTCAAGAATGGTGAAACATTTTGGATACAGGGTTCAGTCAGGGAAAGCAGAGATAATAATAAAGAGCAAATTATCTGCCAGAGAGGTAGGGTGTAGCCATTAAGGGCAGGAATGTTTTGATGAAGGGGTCACAGTGAGAAGGAACTTTGTCATCCAGGCGCTGACAGACACTGCTTACTCTGTGACTCTGTGTTGGTGAGTGTTCCCCTTGGTACCATACAGGGCCACACTGATGTATCCCGACACGGCACGGGAGCCAGACAGTGTCACCGACACTGCGTATCGCCAGACTGTGGAGCAAGAGGTAGTGAGTCAGTGAGGACATGGGGAACACTCACACCACAGTAGAGAGGTTATACAGGGATGGGAATGGGTCGGGGAGAGGGGAAAGAGATCCCTCCTTGTCTTGGGGCGAGGCAGTGGTGAGGGAAAGGAGGAAGGGAGGGAGAGTGAGGGTGAGTGAGGGGGAGTGAATTCCCTCCCTTTCAGTGATGGGGAGGGGAGAAGGGGGGAAGAGAGGAGAGGAGGGGAAGGAGTGAACCCTCTCCTCATTGTTGGGAGGAGGGGAGGAGGAGGGGAAGGGAGAGTGGTCCTTCCCCACCATTGTGGGGGCCATTGTGGGGCAAAGGAAAGGGGGCAAGGAGACGGAAGGAGAGGAGGGGAGGGGGAGAGGGGAGAACGAGTGAGGGGAGGGAGGAGAAGGGGAGGGGATGGGGAAGCAGGGGAGGGGGAGGAGTGGAGGGGAGTGAGGTCCCTTTTTGGCATTGGGGAACCACGAAGGGGAGAGGAGGTGAGGAGAGGGAGGGGAAAGTGGAGGGGAAAATGGGAGGGTAGGCAAGGTGTTGGGGGGCTGCGGTGGGGATAGGAGTGAAGGGAGGGTAGGGGAAAGGAGGGGGAGGAAGGAAGGGTGAAGGGGAGGGGGAAGAAAAGAGGGGGATGAGGGGTGGGGAAGGGAGAGGGTGGGATAGGGGGAATGTTCCCTTTCTGTTAGTGGGGGGGTTATGGTTGGAGAGGGGGGGAAGAGGAGGGGGAGGGAAGAAGGGGAGGCTGAAGCGGGAGGGTGTGTGAGGAGACAGGGTGCTCCCTCCCTTCTGTGGGGGACCGTGGTGGGGGCATGGGTAACCGCGAGTCCTGCCCATGGCTGTAACTCACGTGCAAAGGGACTGGAGTCGCCGGTGTTGAGGGTGAAGGACTGGTGTAACAGGCCTGGGGCAGGGCGATACCTCCCCACATCGTAGCCCATGGCCGGACAGCCTTCAGGTGGACATGTGAAACATTGCACCTGGAACAGACACAGTCACAACCGCACCACCGTCTCCTATAATTTTCTCATGCATAGAATGATTCCACCAGCCAATAAGAGGCTGGGACGAGAGTGACACAGCAGAAGTCACTCCTGAGTTATGTATGCTGCCAATAATTTAGCATTCCTCCACCAGCTTGCCTCTCAGCCTCCAAGGTTCCAGGGAAGACAAGCTCAGCATCACCCATCTCTCGCCATAAATACAGCAAGAAATGATGGCGTTGACCCTGGTGTGGACCCAGGGGAGCCATGAACGGAGACCAACAGGGCTTTGCAAGGTCTTACTGCCTGGTTGTGGTGCTGACAGCTCTTTGCAACGTTTAAATGGCCTGTTAAAGGAGCTACACTGTCTTTTATAACCACAGAGTCTGAGCCCAGGGTGGTGTTACCTGTGTGTGGCAGCAGCTATGATGTGTTGCAGACTCCAGGGAGGAGCTGCCTGTGTGTACCAGCAGCCAAGAGGAGCTGCAGACTCCAGGGGAAGAGCAGAGCAGCGCAGAAATGGGGAGAACACCTGTCATTAAGAAGAATTCTGGGAGAAGACCCTACAGGGAAGGTGTCCATAGCTGAGAACCAGCGAGGGGCCTAGTGGCTGAAGGATTCACAAAGGCTGTGGGCTGCTGGTGACATGACCATAAGACATCAGCAGAAATAGGCTATTTAGCCCATCAAGTCTGCCCCACCATTTAATCATGAGCTGATCCATTTTCCCACTCAGACCCTCTGCCCAGGCTTCTCCCCACAACTTTTGATGCCCTGCTAATCAAAAAACCTATCAATCTCTGCCTTAAATATGCCCAATGACCGGGCCTCCACAATCACCTGTGGCAGCAAATTCCACAGATTCACCACCCTCTGGATGAAGAAATTCCTCCACATCTCTGTTCTAAGTGGACACCCTTCAATCTTAAATTTATGTCCTCTTGTCCTAGACTCTCCCACCATGGGGAACAACCTTTCTACTCTGCCAATACCTTTTAACATTAAAAATGTTTCAATGAAATGCCCCTCATTCTTTTAAATTCCAAGAGTTGTCAAACACTCCTCATATGATAGACCTTTCATTCCTGGAATCATCCTTTTGAATCTTCTCTGAACTCCCTCCAATGTCAGCACATCCTTTCTTAAATGTGGAGCCCAAAACTGGTCTCAATACTCCAAGTGGGGTCTCACCAGTCCCTTATAAAGCCTCAACATCACATCCCTGCTCTAATATTCAATTCCTCTTGAAATGAATGCCAGCATTTGCCTTCTTCACCACTGACTCAACCTGGAAGTTTACCTTCAGGCGATCCTGCATGAGAACTCCTAGGTCCCTTTGCATCTGGGTATTTTCAATTTTCTCCCCATTTAGAAAATAGTCTGCCTGTTTATTTTGTATACATGACTGTACACTTTCCGACATTATATTTCATTTGACAATTCTCTGCCATTATTTAATCTGTCAGTCCTCCGTGTTTCTTCCACACTACCTGTTTCTCTATCTACCTTCGTATCTGCAAATTTGGCCACAAAGCTATTCATTCCAGCCCCTGTGGAACATCACTAGCACAGGCATCAAACTAGAATATGATCCTTATATTCCAACTCTCTGCTTCCTGCCAATCACCCAATGGTCTACTCATGCTAATATGTTTTCTGGTGTAGCACAGGCTTTTACCTTGTTAAGGAGTCTCATTTACGGCACCTTGTCAAAGGCCTTCTGAAAATCCAAATGCACAATATCTACTGCATCTCCTTTATCCAGCCTGCTGGTCACTTCCTCAAAGAATTCTAATAGGTTTGCCAAGCAAGATTTTCCCTTTAGGAAACCTTGTTGGCTTTGACCAATCCTGTCATGTGTCTCCAAGTATTCTGCCACCTCATCCTTTACCATCGACTCCAACATCTTCTCAACCACTGATGTCAGGCTAACCAGTCTATAATTTCCTTTCTGCTGCCTCCCTCCCTCCTTGAATACTGGGGTCACACTTGTGATAATCCAGTACTATTAATTCATGAAAGATCAGTACCTATACCTCCACAAGTCTCTACTGCTATTTCTTTAAGAACCCGAGGGGGCAATCCATCTGGTCCAGGAGGCTTGGGGTTGAGGGACCTGCACAAGCTGCAGGCTGCTGGAGACTGGCTCATGGGATCCAGGTACTGGAGCCAGGATTTGAGAGGTTGCTGAGGGTAAAAAGGGCTCCTGAAGGGCACTGAAAGCTTCCTGATCGTGACGGAGGTTTTGATCTGGAGCTTGGGTTGCCAATGGATTGGACATACAGCATGGTCACCTTCCCAATTACACCCAATTACCCTACAAACCCTGTATGTTTTGAACAGTGGGAGGAAACCGGAGCCCCCGAGGAAAACCCACACAGACACAGGGAAAATGCACAAACTCCTTACAGACAGCACGTGATTCAAACCCTGGTCCCAATTGCTGGCTCTGAAACAGCATTAAACTAACCGCTGCATTAATTATGTGCCCCATTTTTATGTATTATTATGTGACAATAAAAGGAACTTTGAAAATCTCCATTTCAGGTGAATCTCCTGAATCTCCAGCACAAACACATTCTATGTTTTGTAAAGTTCTAACGCAACTTCCCAACATTTATATTTCATGTCCCAACATGAAGCCAAGGGTAAAATAGTCACCACCCTATGCACCTGGGTTACTACCTTCAGGGAACTCATAATTTGAACCCTTAGATTGCTATGTTACCAGCATGCCTGTGTCCCCTGCCATTTACTGGATTTGTTCTGCCCCTGTTTACTTTCCTCACCCTTGTTGGGATTAAATTCCATGGGCCAGTGCTCTGCCCAATTTCCCATCTGGTCCATCTCCTGCTGCACCTTGGACAATCTTCCTCACTCTCCACAACTCCAATATATCACGCAACCTGCAGAAGTAATAGTCATACCTCCAACCTTCACCTCCAAGGTGTTTACCCCTGGATTCTCAACATATCCCTGCTTACATAACGGACAGCTCTGTAAACCTGGACCAGAGTTGGACATACACCTCTCAAATGTATCGCTCTACAGCCAGTATCCCCTGCCTGCGAGTGAATATCTCAGACACCTCCTTGAGTCTCAGCTGAAGAATGATGTTGGTGAAGGAAAGTGAGGAGAGAGGACAGACTTGGTGTGAGCAGAAATCGGAGGGACGTATTGAAGAACCAGACAGCTCACTGGCACCACCCTGTGGCATCGTGGAAGATCGCTGCCTGAAACATGCAGAATGTATATTTATTGTACGTACAGTTACAGTATATTTTTGCAGACGATGCCGCTTTAGTTGCCCATTCAGAGCCAGCTCTTCAGCGCTTGACGTCCTGCTTTGCGGAAACTGCCAAAATGTTTGGCCTGGAAGTCAGCCTGAAGAAAACTGAGGTCCTCCATCAGCCAGCTCCCCACCATGATTACCAGCCCCCCAACATCTCCATCGGGCACACAAAACTCAAAACGGTCAACCAGTTTACCTATCTCGGCTGCACCACTTCATCAGATGCAAGGATCGACAATGAGATAGACAACAGACTCGCCAAGGCAAATAGCGCCTTTGGAAGACTACACAAAAGAGTCTGGAAAAACAACCAACTGAAAAACCTCACGAAGATTAGCGTATACAGAGCCGTTGTCATACCCACACTCCTGTTCGGCTCCGAATCATGGGTCCTCTACCGGCACCACCTATGGCTCCTAGAACGCTTCCACCAGCGTTGTCTCCGCTCCATCCTCAACATCCATTGGAGCGCTTACATCCCTAACGTCGAAGTACTCGAGATGGCAGAGGTCGACAGCATCGAGTCCACGCTGCTGAAGATCCAGCTGCGCTGGATGGGTCACGTCTCCAGAATGGAGGACCATCGCCTTCCCAAGATCGTGTTATATGGCGAGCTCTCCACTGGCCACCGTGACAGAGGTGCACCAAAGAAAAGGTACAAGGACTGCCTAAAGAAATCTCTTGGTGCCTGCCACATTGACCACCGCCAGTGGGCTGATAACGCCTCAAACCGTGCATCTTGGCGCCTCACAGTTTGGCGGGCAGCAACCTCCTTTGAAGAAGACCGCAGAGCCCACCTCACTGACAAAAGGCAAAGGAGGAAAAACCCAACACCCAACCCCAACCAACCAATTTTCCCCTGCAACCGCTGCAATCGTGTCTGCCTGTCCCGCATCGGACTTGTCAGCCACAAAACGAGCCTGCAGCTGACGTGGACTTTTTTACCCCCTCCATAAATCTTCATCCGCGAAGCCAAGCCAAAGAAGAGTACAGTATATATTTTAAGTTAAACAAGGAGGGGAAGCTTTAAATTCTTTAAAATTGCTTAACCTTATTGTGTGTGTGTGTGTGTGTGTGTGTGTGTGTGTGTGTGTGTGTGTGTGTGTGTGTGTGTGTGTGTGTGTGTGCGTGCATATGTGCACATAAGTGTGTATGTGCATGTGAGTGAATGTGTGCACGTGTGTAAGTGTGTGTATGCACATGTGTGTGTGTGTATTGTGCTCATGCGTGAGTTGTTTGTGTGTGCTTGTGCACAAGGGTGTGCATATGTGCACAACTGCATGTGTGTGTATGCGTGCAAATGCATGTGTGTGTGTGTGTGTGTGTGTGTGTGTGTGTGTGTGTATGTGTGTGTACTAGAGAGAGGGTGCTGTCAGCTGTGCCCTTTGATTAACCCATGCAGTCACTGCCCTCAAAGTCTTTGATTACCACATAAAGTGCCTTCACACCCACCCTCTTTGTCATTTAATACACACCACACCCAAATTCTAATAATTCTAAAGGTTAATCCTGAATCCAAACTGTTGGCCACAAGTATAATGGTAAGCAGTGATTAGCCATGGGCTGTCAACATGGCTACTGACATGGATCCATGTATGAGTGGAAGAATTTCCCTTTGGAAACATTTGTCTGCTCCACTGCCAAGCCTCTTCGAGGGATGCCCACCCTGAAGATGTTCTCCTCTCTTTGAAGGCAGTTCTATGAGAGTTACTCTCACTCATCGCCCTCTGTTAAACCCACAGCTCCCAAGCTGCAGGACAGTGTGATCTCCCAGACTCTCCCCTCCTACTGATATGCACCTATACCCTGTCAGCCTGTTCTCCTCCTCTTCCCTCCACCGTTCCTTTTTATGTCTGGCTGGTTTTCGACACCTCGATGAAAAGCCAGGCCTGAAACAAGGGTTGTGCTTCATTTGCTTCTTGACCTGCTGAGTTTCTCTAGCACTGTTGAATGCTGCCTTTCTTCTGTACTTACTGCCTGAAATTCCTCCTCACTGGCACAACGAAAGGCCACAAAACCATCCGGTGACCCAATGCTCTCCGTGAAATACTTAATGGCACGCAAATGGTTGCAGGACAGAAAATTCTTTGTGCCTATGGGAAGAAAGAACAATTCTGATTCATAAGCATTAGACCATAAGACATAGGAGCAGAAATAGGCCATTAAGCCCATCAAGTCTTCTCCAACATTCAATCAGATTTCAGATTTATGATCAGAGAGCATAAATGACATCACATACAACCCTGAGATTCTTTTTTTTTGCGGGCAAGGAAGAATTTCCACCTATTGGTAAACAGATAACAGATAAACTGTAAACAGATAACAAATGTAGACAAATTGACTGTGAAATAAGAGAGAACAAAACAAATCGATAAAGTGCACAAGTAAAAGTCCTTAAATGAGTCCTTGATAGAGGTCATTGTTTTTTTGTTTTGTTTTTTTTAAATTTTTTATTTTTCACACCATAAATCACATTAACCATGATACACACTTTTTCCTTTTCACACATATACAGTGCCATTTTTTCCCCCACCCCCCTCCCTCCTCCCATCCCACCCTCCCTACCTCCCCCCTCCCGTCCATTTAAGGTACAAAATCTAGGATAAATTAAACCAGTCAGACAATGTTGTCATTCAATAAAAATACACCAGAAATTCCACTGAGTCCATTCTTTTCATTTCCTTTTCCTTCCGTTAACTTAGGTAGTGACTGTCCCCGGTAGGTTTTCGCTATTGTGTTTCATGTAAGGCTCCCATATTTGTTCGAATATTTCAATATTATTTCTTAAACTATATGTTATAACCGAGGATAGCACTAGATAAATTAACAGAATGGTATAAACAAGGAGGCTTACAACTGCCAAATTTTAAAAATTATTATAGAGCTGCACAATTAAGATACCTATCAGATTTTTATCGAACAAGGGAAAAACCAGATTGGACGAGATTAGAATTAGATAAAATAGGGGAAAAGATACCTGAACACATATTATATAAATGGGATGAAAAATTGGTACAACATAGAACTTCTCCAGTATTACATCA
>NW_027212281.1:0-22763 GCF_036971445.1 Narcine bancroftii | reverse complement strand
ACCCCCTCCCCCACAAAAACATTGTTTGTTTGCACACTTTCTGTAAATGATGCTGTGAGGGTTCAACTGCCCAGTCCTAATGCATTCAGCTCCGTACTCCAGATAATGGCCTGTTAAAGGAACCGACCGTGTTTTTAAACTAAAGTCCTACAACCGCCGAGGTCTGTGCTCAAGATGGCTGCGCTTTTGTTCAGCAGTGGCCACAGGGATTTTCAGGCTCCAGGGGTGTAGCTGACTGACACAGGGCACCAAAAACAAGGAGAACACCCCCTGTTGAGAGGGAGAAGCTTCAGGAGAGTGAACACAGCAGCAGGCCAGTAAGGGGCTCAGTGGCTGTTGGAGCCACACAGGCTGTGGGGAAACTTGTGGATGGGGGCCCTGCAGAGGCTGCGGGCTTCAGGATATGAATCCACGGACACTCAGTAACCCTCAAGAGACTCTATTTTGCTTCTCTTTATCTTTCTGTAAGGGGCAGGGCAACACTAATGGCAACTCTTTGTCTGACTTACGGCAGGCAGAGGCAGTTCCATCAGCCAGCTCCCCACCATGACTACCAGCCCCCCCACATCTCCATCGGGCACACAGAACTCAAAACGGTCAACCAGTTTACCTACCTCGGCTGCACCATTTCATCTGATGCAAGGATCGACGAGATAGACAACAGACTCGCCAAGGCAAATAGTGCCTTTGGAAGACTACACAAAAGAGTCTGGAAAAACAACCACCTGAAGAAACACACAAAGATCAGCGTGTACAGAGCCGTTGTCATACCCACGATCCTGTTCAGCTCCGAATCATGGGTCCTCTACCGGCATCACCTACGGCTCCTAGAACGTTTCCATCAGCGCTGTCTCCGCTCCATCCTCAACATTCATTGGAGTGACTTCATCACCAACATTGAAGTACTCGAGCTGGCAGAGTCCACAAGCATCGAATCCACGCTGCTGAAGACCCAACTGCGCTGGGTGGGTCACGTCTCCAGAATGGAGGACCATCGCCTTCCCAAGATCGTGTTCTATGGCGAGCTCTCCACTGGCCACTGAGACAGAGGTGCACCAAAGAAGAGGTACAAGGACTGCCTAAAGAAATCTCTTGGTGCCTGCCACATTGACCACTGCCAGTGGGCTGATATCGCCTCAAACCGTGCATCTTGGCGCCTCACAGTTCGGCGGGCAGCAACCTCCTTTGAAGACCGCAGAGCCCACCTCACTGACAAAAGGCAAAGGAGGAAAAACCCAACACCCAACCCCAACCCACCAATTTTCCCCTGCAACCACTGCAACCGTGTCTGCCTGTCCCTCATCGGACTTGTCAGCCACAAACGAGCCTGCAGCTGACGTGGACATTTTACCCCCTCCATAAATCTTCGTCCGCGAAGCCAAGCCAAAGAAGAAGAGAAGAAAAGATGTTCTGTACTATTACATACAATAAAGGAATCTTGAATCATTGTAACAAGATCCTAGTTTTATTTGTATGTCTAAGAAGATGAAGGGTAACAAAAGTTACAATTTATGCTAGATAGGGAGGAACCAACTGATGCACGAGTTGTGACCTCATTATGTTTATAGATGACTCTGGAAAATGTCAGATTTGCTAAACTGATTTGCAGATTGAAAAAAGCTGAGTTGACTTCCTGGTGGGTATGAACTTACCCAGAAATCAAGTTCAAGTTCCTTGACACATATACTGCAGTGCAGTGAGAAACTTTGTTTTGCATGCATTCATCTCGTCAACTCGTACATAGCGCAGCCATAAAAAAAATGTAGTACAGAGAACAAAGTTGCAGAGAGAGATCAGTTAGATTATCTCCATGTCAGCTCTACGTGTGACGTATGAATCAAAAATAATTGGATTTCCAAGCTATTAAATCCAAAAGATACAAAGAACGTTAACATTTATGATAGGTTGCAGCACAGAAGTATCAATGAAAGTTGTGCTGAAGACTCTTTGCAAAACTTGCTTTAAATGACTCTCATAAAAACACTTACCATTTCTTGAAAAGCATTTTCGATTGCTCCGATAACCAAACCCTCGTGTGCAATTTTCTTCTCAATGAAGAAGCGTGTGGGAGGGCTACTTGGTGACCCGGGGGTCCCCATTGAGCCCCTCAGTGAGGCAGCTCTGGTTAATGTCCTTGTGTTGGCCACCACTTCAGACTCATCAGTGAGGCAGGTTGGAGGCTGGACTGCCGAGTTGCGCAGCACACCAGTCACCTCTTGCAGATGCTCCGCTATCTTATGATGGAGGAGCTTGGAGGCCACAATGGCAGCGCCTGTTCCTGCATGCCCATCAAAAAGTGCCCAGTAGTTAAATGATATGCCCTCGGATTCCTACATTAAGAAAGAACATATCAGTGATACAACCTGCAATCTGCACTGTCTTGTGGAATTTCAACAGCTGAAGAACACACCTAACTGTTTCTGAAACAGACAGGTTAGCTCGAGGGACTCAGCGATTCAAGCAACATTCGTGGGGGAAAAATGGTCAGTCACTGATTTGGGTCAGCACACTTTCTCGAGAGTGGGAAGGGGAGATTGCAAGCAAAGGAAGTGAGTGGGAAGGGTTGGGAAGAGGTTAAGAGCTGATAGAATAGTATTTGTCAGGTATCCATCACCTTTGTAGCCCTCCTCCCTCTCCTTTATGCTCCCTGTCTCCTCATCAAAAAAGTCCTGACCTGAAATATTGACTATTTTTCTTCATGGATGCTGGATGACCTACTGAGTTTCTTCAGCTTCTCATTATTGAAAGAATTCACCATCTGCAATTCTTGTGTATTTTTCAACCTTATCATTCTTAAATTGACCACTGATGGTAAGAAAGATAGAATCATGGGATTAACAAGGAAAGGGGCATTTAAACTCATTTTTAACGTTACCATCTCTTTTGTACAGTTACCTGGCTCTTCCCCGCAGCCATTCATTTATCTTCCCTTACCAGTGGTTCTCAACCTTTTTCATCTGGCTTCTGGCCTAACATGCCATGGCCTACTAGTGGCAATGACTGAGCAATATTTTCAAGTCAAAGGCAGTTCTGTAGGAAAAACACATTTATCTAATTTAAAGTATTTTATTTAACATTTTTAAACACCTATATGGAAACACACTGTGGCCCACAAGTGGCCCATGGCCACTGGTTGAGAAACCCCTCAGACTCTTATGGCACATAATTTCAATGGTTTGCTCACATGCCAATGCTTACATCTGTGAGTTTTCAAAAAAATTATAAGGTCGATTATTAATAAAGTTCCAATGAAATTCACAGGAACTTGCATTTGTTCTGAAGTGCTTCATTGTATATAATCAATCAAATGAGGTGATGCTGAACCCCATTAGAAGATATTAAGAGAGCCTTGTCCACAAGGTGGGGTTGAAAGAGAAAATTGATGGAAAGGTAAAAGATTATTTCAGAGCAATGGGACAAGCTAGCTAGAAGAATGATATTCAATGACAGGACACAGAAGCACATCGGCCAGAATTGGAGGATCTTGCAGAATAATGCTGATACTGGCTTTTAAATTTCAGAATGGATTTATTATCTTAAATTTATTTCCATAGCTCCCATTACATCACTGAATACCTTCCCTAATTAAGGGCTCCTGAATCAAGTTGACCAGATTAGAACACAAGAAAAAGCAGTGAAGTCAATCAGCCCTTCCCATCTACTCCACCATTCAAGATCATGGGTGATCCAACTTTGGCCTCAGTACCACTTTCTCCTTCTCCCTCGATATTACTAAGCTACTTTGTTAGTTAAAATGTCTGTTAATTCCCATCTTGAATACGTTCAATAATGTCATCTTTCTGAGGAGAGAATTTCAGAGTCTGACCAAGAACATTTCCCCTCGTCTCCATCTGCCCTAATTAGGGGATCCCTTATCAGAAACCTTGTCCTCTTGCTCCAAAAGATAGGCTTGAAAGAGCAAAGTGAAGGAAAACTAAGAGATTATTTCAGAGCAATGGGACAAGTTAGCTAGAAGAATGATATTCAATGACAGGACACAGAAGCACATCGGCCAGAATTGGAGGATCTTGCAGAATAATGCTGATCTGGCTTTTAAATTTCAGAATGGATTTAATTATCTTAAATTTGTGCTGACTTTGAATCACCCCATTAGCCAAAACATCCTCTCAGTATTAACCCAGACAATATTCCTCATAATCTTGTATCAGTTCTCTTCTCAATACCAAACAGTAAAGGTACAACCTTTTTGACTTCTTTTCATACATCCCTGGAATCAACCCTGGGCATTATCATCTCTGCACAGCTTCCAAAGGCAGTTTTATCCTTCCTAAAATATGGAGACTAAAACAGTGCAGTACTCTAGGTACAGTCACCAATGACTTAGGTAATATTTCTGTAGCACTCCTTTTGACACCCACTCTCACTCACTCACTCGCCCCAT
Organism: Narcine bancroftii; assembly: GCF_036971445.1. Lineage (NCBI taxonomy): Eukaryota > Metazoa > Chordata > Chondrichthyes > Torpediniformes > Narcinidae > Narcine > Narcine bancroftii. The sequence continues at coordinate 18,361 of NW_027212281.1, read as the reverse complement.
TGAACTATTTATACGATATTGTCACAAAATTAATAATAAACTATAATCTTCCTTAAACATTCATTCCTTGCACATTTTCCCACATTGTTTTCCATCCACTAACTTCTTGTCCAGTCACATTACCTATTTAAAACCTTTTGGAAGGTCTTTGTTCCCTCTGCTTAATGTACACTGACTATGAATCATCAAAAGATTTAGTTACAATGGACTTGGTCCCTTTATCAGAACCAATTCAAGGCTTACGGTTCCCAGATAAAAAATCAATCCTATTTTAACATCAATGGCTCAAGCATCTGATAGGTTGCAATGGATCATTTGAGCCAGATGAAATGAACATTTCTTTCTTGTTGTCTTTGAAACAAATTAAAATAAACATGACTCAGCAAATACTGGTACTTTTCACAAAACATGGAGGAGAATTGACGCTGAAGCTTTTGAGGAGCGATCAAATGACAGAAATCAGGAACAGTACAATGTAAACCAATAAGAGGAGTTACTGATGAGGAAGAATAGCTCTGAGAACTTTAGGGAAAAGGAAGGCCAATGGACCAGATCAGTCAGGGCCAAACTGCAGGAATGCTATGGCCATAGAAACTTCTGTCAGTCCCACACAGTTGCTGCATGGAACACAAGCAGATAAATATGACTACTGTTGCAGGCTTCAGCTCAGTGGCCTCTAGCTTCTGGCAACCAGGAATCAGATCCAGGATTTCTGAAAAAGTGTGGTGCTTGGGCCTCCCAAAAAGCCTCAGGCACTGATGGCTTCCTAACAATTTATGGATTCGGAATAAGGGGTTGAGAAGGTGCGATCTGGATACGGGGTCTTGAGCTCAGGTTTACAACGGAGGTTATTTGGACAACAGAGGAGTGGGTGAGATCTATAGCTACTTGATGTCTCTGAAGGAGACTCTCCCTTTTGCTTCTCTTTCTTATATTTAATAATGGTGCTGGATTACTTGGCTATTCTTTGCCTTCACAGGGCAAAAGACAAAGGAAGCACTTTTGTGTATCTTGTGCACATGACAATAAATCAAATGTTGAATCCAATATAATCATAAAAGACTGTTGATTAGAGGTTGAACAATTTACAGCAGCAGTTCTCAACACCTTTTCAACCACAGATCCCCTTAAGTATTCCTTTAATTCCTGTTGACCACCAGTGACACACCCACTGTGGAGTCTGTGCATGCACTACACGGATGAAGGTTCTTTGGAAGTCAAGAATGAGGCAAAATTCTTCAGGTTAGAGCCAGTATATTCTACAACAGATCAGACAGGATCAGTCTGTGCTCCATCAAATAGCTTTAGGTAATTAACAGGACAAAGAAACAATGGCATGCTCATTTTCTTGACAAAAGGGCTCAGGCCCAAAATGTCTAATACATCTTTACCTCCTATGGCTGCTGCAAGAGTTCCTCCACCATTTCTATGTTTTCACTGCAATCACACAGTGTCTAAAGACTTTTGTGTTTCATTCTCTACTGACCACAGGATTCATTAAATCCTTGGTTTATTTTTCAAGGAGGTGATTAAAGCAGTATATGTATGTGGATATTTTTATTTGGATTTCTAAAGTCCTTCACTATAAACTGCTTAAGGATTAAACTCAAGATATGAAGGTTAAGTAACGACCTGGCTTATGGGATTCTGCAAGGACCTCCAGCCGTACATGATCAATATCAATGACTTCCAAGATTGACTAGAACCCAATATCTCCATACTTGCTGATAGTGCAAAGGTTAGTAATGAAAGTAACTGTTCAAGTAGAAACATTAATTACAAATTGATCAATGGACAAATGAAAGAAAAATCACGTGCCCAGGACATACAAACACTCTTGTGCCCAAAACAAATAGACAGATGCTTAGAAATGGAATTACCCAGTACATGTTCTAAAATTTAAATGCTGTCCATCCAAATCCTAATAAAAATGAAGGGATTGAGAATTTCACGATTTTAGTTCTGGGATCCTTGCTGTGTCTGCCTCAGGATGTGAAGACATCCCCTGAGTTGCCAGTGGTGCTTTTGCAGCCTCATGGAGAAGTGTTCCAGGAGACTTTGGAGTCCGTGCATGCACTACATGGATGAAGGTTCTTTGGAAGTCAAGCTCTCCACTGGCCACCGTGACAGAGGTGCACCAAAGAAGAGGTACAAGGACTGCCTAAAGAAATCTCTTGGTGCCTGCCACGTTGACCACCGCCAGTGGGCTGATATCGCCTCAAACCGTGCATCTTGGCGCCACACAGTTCGGCGGGCAGCAACCTTCTTTGAAGACCACAGAGCCCACCTCACTGACAAAAGGCAAAGGAGGAAAAACCCAACACCCAACCCCAACCAAACAATTTTCCCCTGCAACTGCTGCAACCGTGTCTGCCTGTCCCGCATCGGACTTGTCAGCCACAAACGAACCTGCAGCTGATGTGGACGTTTACCCCTCCATAAATCTTCGTCCGCGAAGCCAAGCCAAAGAAAAAGAAGAGAGCCAGTATATCATACAACAGGTCAGACAGGATCAGTCTATGCTCCATCAAATAGCTCATTTTCTACTGCAAACTGGTCCAGCAGGGTTTGATAAGAAGTGAAAGAAGTCTGCAGACACTAGGTGCTTTTAAGCTACAGCACCTGAGTAGCCCTCCTGGGACCCAGGTGTGATTTCTGGGGCAAAAGTCTTCTCACACCTTTTAAGCTGCGGTGGGTTGGGGGGGGGGGGGGAGAGGTCCCGCCTCCATGATGATGCGTTAAATGACATGGCATACACTCAGGGGAATGCAGCGACCCCACTCCTCTCCCCACCACAGCAGCCAACCCCTCTGCCCCCGTTGATCGTGGCAACCGTCCCCCCCCCCCGGAGCAGCAACCTCACTTGCCCCAATTGTGCCCACCCATGTGGCAGCGACCCCTCTCTCCCCCAATAATGGCAGACACTTTAGCTGGGGTTTCCCTGTAACACCTGTGTGCAAACGCTGACATCACAGGAGTAACTGGGTCGGCCATTTTTGTTTTCAAGCCGCCAATGGACGCAACCTAGGTAAGTTAACTGGGTTCCCTGACTACCTCTGAGGTAGGGCAGGGACCCGGTTGATTTTGGAGCCCGCTGACTGGGTCGGATCCTTTCAAGCTGCCTTGTGAGCTCGGGAAAATTGCCTCTACTGTAGCCCTTTTCACACTGGTTAATCAGTCCACGCTGCTGAAGATCCAGCTGCGCTGGGTGGGTCACGTCTCCAGAATGGAGGACCATCGCCTTCCCAAGATCGTGTTATATGACGAGCTCTCCACTGGCCACCATGACAGAGGTGCACCAAAGAAAAGGTACAAGGACTGCCTAAAGAAATCTCTTGGTGCCTGCCACATTGACCACCGCCAGTGGGCTGATATCGCCTCAAACCGTGCATCTTGGCGCCTCACAGTTTGGCGGGCAGCCACCTCCTTTGAAGAAGACCGCAGAGCCCACCTCACTGACAAAAGGCAAAGGAGGAAAAACCCAACACCCAACCCCAACCAATCAATTTTCCCCTGCAACCGCTGCAACCGTGTCTGCCTGTCCCGCATCGGACTTGTCAGCCACCAACGAGCCTGCAGCTGACGTGGACATTTACCCCCTCCATAAATCTTCGTCCGCGAAGCCAAGCCAAAGAATCAGTAGATTGGCCATTCAGTGAACTGGTAAGGAAAATGTTTTTACTTAACCGGTTCTCTGCGTCCTTTCACACTCATCCTGGGGATAGGGGATTCTATCCTCCACTAATGACGTCATGACGCATCGAGTGATGGTGGACCTGCCCTAAATCCTGATCAATGTATTATGATCTTGTATTTAAACAAAATTAATCATGCCTAATTATAACATAATTAAGCTTCATGTACAGCACAGTATGAGTCCTTCAGACCCTGTTGTTGTGCTGACCTAGATAAGCCTTTATAAATTTACACCAGACCATGGGAAAGTATTGCCACACAATTTATAAACACTGGGAAAGTCCTAATGGCAATAGCGCACAATATATAAAGACTATGGGAAAGCGCGATGATGGACCTGCCCTCCCAGAATTCTGTGCAGCAGGGAGAGAGCTGTATGCACGGAGCACTCATGGAGGGGTTTCTCTGCTGCACAGAATTCTGGGAGGGTAGATCTGCCATCGCTCTCTCCTGCTTTGACTTTCCCATGGTCCTTTAGACATTTATGAAGGTTTATATAGGTTGGCAAAGTTAATACCTTCTTTTTACTCTTTTGTTCCCTTCACATTCCTGCACTCATGCAAAAACGTAATCAACGTGTCACTACTTTATCCCAGGATACCCTATGTCCCTTTCACACTGGGCTAATTGGCACACAGGCATCGTCAGTGACCCAGGACGTCTGTGTGCCAATTAAAGAGCTTTCACACTGAACCCTTAACTGGTAGATTGGCCGTCAATACTGAGACAGGGTGCCAGTGTGAAAGGGGCTTATAATTGTAGTAAAAACACATGTTAGAGGAACTCAGCATCTATAGGAGGTAAAGATATATAACCAATATTTTGAACCTGAGGTCTTTTTCAAGATATAACCAAAAAAAAGGAAGGCATTTGAATAACGGGAGGGGGAAGGCGTCCAGACCAACAGTCCAAAGGTGCTAATTGAATATAAGAGGAAAGGTGAGAATTGATTTTTGCTGTGTAAAAGGAGACAGAGCGAAACGGGAAAAGAGAGACAGAATGAGTGCTGCGAAAAAGGCCACAGGGCAAAGGGTGGGGGGGGTTTAATGGAAACTGGAGAAGTTGATGTTGATGCCATCTGGTTGGAGGGTGTCCAGACAGAAGATGAGGTGCTATTCCTCCAATTTGCAAGTGGTCTCAGTCTGGCAGTGCACGAGACCATGGGCAAACATGTTAGCAAGGGAATGGAACAGGGAATTGAAATGGGTGGCCACTGGCAGATCCACACTGTTGTGATGGACAGAGCCAAGATGCTCAACAAAACTATCTCCCAGTCTGCAACCAGTCTCTCTGATATAGATATATGGCAGTACTGGATATAGAAGAAGACCCCCGCAAATTCACAAGTGAAGACCTGCTTTGATAAGAAGCCGGCTGAATAGATACTTACTGAACCACTAACATATAAGTAACATTTTAAACAAAGAAACTGCAGACAAATTTAAATTACTAAAAGTTTCCAGACAAGCAAGGAATTATACAAACAAATAAAGCATAAACAGCTAAAATCAAAGGGAAAAACAGAATTAAACAATAACCTGGATGCTGACCTGACACCACCATGATAGATCATCTATTTATACTCTATCCACAATGGCCATCCTAGACTCCTGGTTGAATGCCATTTCAATTCCCCTTCCCATTCCCACACTGACCAATCTGCCCTGGGTCTTCACCACTGCCAGAGGGGGGACCAACGTAAACGAGAGGAACATCACCTCGTATCCTGCCTGGGCAGACTATGGCCCAATGGTATCAACATAGAATTTTCTAATTTCAGGTAGCGAATCCCTCTCTCCTTCTGCCCTTCTCATCCATCCATCTCCCCGCCCTCCCAACTACTTCTTCCACTCTCTTCAACCACCCACACCCCGCCCATGGATCTCCCTTTATACCACTTATCAGTTCTCACTTATCAGTTTCCAGTAATGGCAGCCTTTGTTCTTCTAATCACACACTCTACCCTGTCTGACACATCGTCCTCCACCCTTCCCCTTTAGTTCCCTTACCTCTCTCCCCCCTGTGTCTGGCCCCAGCCACTGCTCTGCCTCTGTTCAGTTCACCAATCCCGTGTGCAGCCCCTGCCTCACCCTTCCAACCTGGTCCTCTATTACTCTGCTTCTGTTCAAACTTTCCTCAGCCCAGATGAAGAGTTTCAGCTCGAAACATCGACCACTCATTGTTTTCTACCACTGATGCCGTTCAACTCACTGGGTTCCTCCAGTGGATTGTGTTCAGGCACCCTGCATTTCCACTTGTGCAGTATCTACAAGTGGGGACCGTAGGTATTCAGATCACTTCTCTTTTCCCTGAGTATGATGAAAACAATATAAATCATTACTCTCAGCAGTGGGTGAGGTGGAAGAATTTAGAACACACATAAAGGGCCCAAGAAAAAATAAGCTGGCGAAGGTTAGATGCATTGGTGTAGGACAAGAACCATGTGCAGCTGGCTTGGACTGATTGACACAAGAACAAAAAATAGGAGCATGAATAGGCTATCTGGGCCTGTTAAGCCTGCTCTACCATTCAATGAGATCATGGCTGATAGGTTCACCTCCACCTACCTGCTTTTTCCTTCATCCCTCAATTCCCTTACTTTGCAGAAATCCATCCTACCTTGTCTTAAATATGTTTACTGAGCTCGCCACCACTGCTTCAGTGGGCAGCAAATTCCACAGATTCACCACCCTCTGGGAAAAGCAGTTCCCCCTCATCTCTGTCCTAAATCTACTGCCCTTAATCTTTAAGCTGTATCCCCTAGTTCTGGTCTCCCCTGCCAAATGAAACAACTTATCTACCTCAATCTTATCTATGTCTTTCAGAATTTTATATAAGATCCCCTCACATTCTTCTAAATTCCAGTGAGTACAGTCCCAGACAACTCAATCTCTCCTTATAAGCCAACCCCTTCATTTCTGGAATCAACCTGATGAACAACCTCTGCACCTCCTACAAACCCAGTATATCCTTCCCCAAGAAAGGAGGCCAAGTAAGATAGACAGAAGGAATGATTGTGCACTGCATGCTCGAACTCTGCATCACACAGTATTTGCATACTGGAATCCATTGTTTCATGCTAATAGATGTTTCTGGGTTATCGATATGTGTTATTCTTCCCCCAGTGTTTACAAAGAAGAATGAAGCTTCACTTACTGAGTTGTCTTTAGACTGTAATCCTTCCCCGTTTGGTAATGACGACCTCCTCTTAACTGCAGAATTCTTACTTGGTGTGATCGGAGCACTTGTTTTCTTCTTCACTGTCACCACTTGACAGGAACCCTGGTCTTCGTTATGTGTGCTTTTCCCTGCATTAATCACCCTGAAAATATCAAGAGTTTCTGATAAGATAATTGTGCACAAAAAAAAGAAAAAGGTATCAATAAACACATCTGCAATATGCAAAAGTGCTGGAGAAACACAGCAGATCATGCATCATCTCTGGAGCTTCATCTGCTAAGTTTCTTCAGCACTTTGTGCAACTTGTGCCAGGAAGAGGGACCATATCACCCCTATTCTGGTCCCTTCACTGGCTGTCAGTAGGCTCAGAATAGATGTTAAAGTTCTCCAGTTTGTTTACAAAGCCACCAGTGGACAAGCCCTCTCCTACATCCCCGATCTCCTAACGCCCTACTCCATTTCAAGACACCTCAGATCGGCCAATTTAGGATGCTTGGTTGTTCCATGCTTAAATTGCAAACTCAGGGGAGATCGCCCCTTCGCTATTTCAACCCCCAAACTGTGGAACAACATTCTTCCCTCCATCAAATCAGCCCCTTCAACTCTTAAATCCAGGGTGAAGTTGGATTTTTACTCACAAGCGTTTAGGGGTGATTGTTGATTACTACCATGTTATATGTACAATTCTGAACCTCGGGTACCTGTTTTATTCTGCACTTTAAGTAGCTGGTTACGATGTAATTTATGATCTGTACAGTACTTTGGTCAATGTGAGTTGTTTTAAATGTGTTATATAAATAAAATAAACTAAACACTTGGTGTATTACATTGCAATCAAGTTATTGGTGCCTCTCGAAGGTCATACCAGTCTGTAGCCCACCTGCTGTGCCCCCCTTAATCTTTCCAGCATTTGGCTTCCATTTTGTGTTTTAATTCACTTTAATGCTTCTGAATCATTTTAATATTCACTTTAATACTACAGGAATGGCCTGTTACTGTGCTGAATGTCTTTAGAAAATAAATAAATAATGATTACCCCACGTTTAAAAAAGTGTCTCGACCCAAAATGTTGACTGACTAATTCTCTCCATGAATGCTGCCGGATCCATTGAGTCCCTCCCACTTCTCAGTGGCCATTGCAAATGTGACTTCTTGCTCTTCATCCATTTTAAAGGAAAGAGGAATCCTTGCTGGTCATTTTCATTATTAAATATACCCTGGGCCGAGTATTAAATTAAATTTACACTAATAAAATGGCTCATGGTACAATTTTGAGATAATAGAAGGAAAAAAATTAGCATTTATATTGGTTTTTATTATTTCAAACTGTCCTCTGCAATGAATTTCTGATATTCTAGAGCCAGACCCCGTAGCCCCAATGCACAGAGCAGGTTTCCTGAAGGTGCAATATGTTGAAAGTCCATTTATACTTCGCTGATGGTGCTAGGTAGAGGCAGCCATTATCTGAACACCTGGATGACCTCATCCTGGGTGACAGATAACAACATGGCACAATTTCCAAATGATTGAGCAGGCAGACAGAGCCTCTATATAAAGACACAGTGACTTAGAAATTCCTCCACACAATCCAGAAAAAGAAAGAGTTGAGCTGTGGAAAACCAGCCACTAGACACTTTCTTTTGACAAAAACTCACTGAAGTGACATCATTACATAATAAGCTAAATTCATCTTCAGCATGACGAAAGACTACTTTGTGGGGGGAGAAAAAGGGTGGTACAGTTAGCATAGTGGTTAAGCGCAAGTGACCCGGATTCAAATCCGGTGCTGTCTGTAAGGAGCTTATACATTCTCCTGCGTCTGCGTGGTTTGCCTCCGGGTGCTCCAGTTTCATCCCACCCTTCAAAACGTACATGGATTGAAAGTTAAAATTTGGTCAGCACAGGCTTGTTGGGCAGAAAGGCCTATTACAGTGCTGTATGTCAAAATTAAATTAAATTTACCCACAGAACTAGAATATTACTCAATTCCACATTCTTACTCTTCACATAGATAATTGCAACCAGCCTGCTGTTTTTCCTCCGTAATCAAACTCAAGATCAGTCACATCTTTCTCACTTCAGAAACATTTTGAGCTGCTACTTGCAATGCAATGCAGGCTATTTGTTTAGATTGTGACTGTTGGCTAAATGTCGATAGGAGTGGCATCAATGGAGTAGTGTATTTTCTAATTGGCAGTGCGTAGGGAACCACTGCAACATGAGAGAAATGCAAGATGCGGGACAATGAGAAACTGGAAGGATTCTGCACATCAAGGGAGATAGATGGTCAACAGGTCAAAGTTGACTGACCATTTTTCTCTGCCTGAATCCTTGCAGCTACTCATTGTTTGTCCTTACAAAACTGTTCTGGAACTTTGCCTTTGAAGATGACTTTTGTTGTGGGATTCTTTCAAACTCTTAAAACCACAGTACAATTTCAACATCATGAAAAAAGCAGTAAAACATTATATATGCTCACCATGCCAAACACTTTGACCATTTCATTAAATTGGGAATTTAGTTTGAATCTACAACCTTCTCACTAGCTGTGAGTGTCGTAGTTAGGCTAATATATTAATTTTAAAAAGTATTTAAGGTTATCTGCACCAGAACAACCTCCATTTCTATAGTGTCCAATAATGCAAATGCAATCTGAGACACGACAGGAGAATTATTAAACAAAAAATGTTTGTTTAAGAGAATATTAGCAACAGTTACCAAAAAATTCTTGAAATAAATTGTTTTAAGGAGTGGTCCAACCAAGGAAAGAGAGGGAGGAGAGGTTTAGGGAGGGAATTACAAGCTGAGGGCATTGGCAGCTGAAGGCATCACTGCCAAAAGCGGAGCAATTAAATTCAAGGTTGTAAAGAGACTGCCACAGGGTGGTTTAGATAAAGAGGTGCAAGTTCCAAGGATTTGAAAATGAGGGTTTAAAAACTGAAGCATTGCTTAACCAGGATCCAACAGAGACAGCGAACACAGATCAACAGAAGACTGGGACATACATAGAAGAAAAATTCTGAGAAGCACTCAAGGAAATTTAAAAAAATGAAAGTCCCCACCAATTCTGGGAACCTGAAATAAAACCAGAGAATTACTGCTTTTGAATTTCAAATAACAGGTAACAGAATCTCAATTTACATTTTGTGCCAAATCCAAAATAGTCCGGATTCTTTTTGTATCGAAGATGTGCCCAATAAATTTATCGTCATGAACATTTCACAAAATTCATTGTTTTGCTGCATTACAGAGCAAATATTGCTACAAAATTACATTTAAAATAAATAAATAGTGCAAGAAAACAGGAGAAAGTGAAGTTGTGTCAATGAAGTTAATTGTCCATTCAGAAATCTGATGGCAGAGGGGAAGAAGCCATTTTTGTGCCGCTGGGCATTCATCTTCAGGCTCCTGTACCTCCTCCCCAATGTTAGCAGTGTGAAGAGGGCATAGTCTGGGTGATGAGGGTCCTTGAGGATAGAGTCTGCTTTCTTAAGACACCGCTTCTTGGAGCTGTCCTCAATGGAGTGAAGACTGGTGTCTGTGATGTCGCAGGCCAAGTTAACAACTCTCTGGAGCTTTTTTTCCTGTCTGTGCATTGGCACCTCCATACCGACAGTGATGCAACCAGACGGAATGCTCTTAATACATCTGGTGACATACCAAATCTCCTCAAATTCCTCACAAAGTCTAGCCACAGGTGAGCCATCTTCGTGACTGCATCAACATGGAGGCTTCAGGACAGATCCTCAGAGATGTTGAAACACAGGAATTGGAGGTTTTTGACCTCCCCACTGCTGACTCCTCAATGAGGACTAGTTCTTGTTCTCCTGATCTCCCCCTCGTAAAGTCCACAGTCAGCTCTTTAGTTTTGCTAACGTTGAGTGCAAGGTGGTTGTTGTGTCACCACTTAACAAGCTGATTTATCTCCCTCCAGTACACTTCCTCATTGTTTGTGATTCTGCTGACAACCGAGGTGTCTTTGACAAATCTATACCTAGCCACACAGTTCTGGGTCATATATACCCAGGTGTGCTTGGCAAGAATCCCAGTCGTACTAGAATTAAAGATGAACAAGTCTTGGCACAGAAAAGACATGCATTTATTTCCATCTGATCAACATTTTTGTGAATGCCTGTTCTTCTTTAGTGCACGACTCAACCACAAGAGGGGGCTAACAGAGAGTTCTGTGTAAATTCAATGTCCACCTCAACAACATCCTTCAGTAAAGAACTGCTAATATTTTCTGAACTAAATTTTCTATTTTGAAACAGAACATCGAATCCAAGCATATTGTTATGAGCTCCTTGCAGTTACACTGCTCTGCATAATTAGATTATTTGTAAATTAAGGTCCATTACTTTTTTGCCTCGCATAGTAACTTAATTATTCCACCAAACTGTGACAATGATCTTTCTGAATAGACAAAATGTACAAACCATCTGGTCCCTGCTGCAATATAAAATGAACTGGCCTCTCCCATTTCAAAGCACCTCAGGACTGATCATAATCAATCAATTTGAAGCTTCCTCAAATGCTTTAAGGTATTTATTGTAATGGTTTTAACATTCTGAGCTTTATGCCCTCTTTAAACTCTTCCACCCCTCTAATCATGTTTTTGGTTATTTGTCCAAATATTCTCCTTCATAGTTCAGTATCAAATTCTTTTTGACAACGATCCTGCCTTTGGAATATTTTAATATAATAAAAGGTGCGCTATAAATCCAAGATGTTCTTGAAATGCCATCCTTGCCAAAATTCAGAAAATGTGGCAATTAACTTGCATGCTGCAGGATCCTGCAAATAGCAATGTGATAATGTAACTTGTTTTAAGTGGAAAATATTGGTCAAGTCACCAGGTGCAGCAATGCTGTCATTTCTTAACATAGGATAATAGATATTCTACATTAGCCTTGGAAGGCAGGTGGGACATCTGCTTGATGCTTCATCCAAAAAATCTCAGTACTGAATCCAAATATCAGCCAGATTATGTGTTCAAGAATCCGACATGGCCTTGAACACGTAGGGCCATTGCGACCGTATGGTGGAAAGCAGTTACACTAGACAACGAAGATTTTGCTTCCTGAACATTTCTGGGTATATTTTATGGATTTTAGACTGCTGATCACAGAAATCACTAACATTTTTCCTACCACATACAGATTTTTAGATATAATCTATTTTTGTGATTTTGTGTCTACTTCAAGCATCCAAAACCATGAAATGCAACGTGTCGTTGAAAATTCATTTTCTGCCTTCGCACTTGGACGTCTTCCCGGCTGATCTTGGTGCAGTCAGTGATGAACTTGGTGAAAAGTTTCACCAGGACATTGCAACCATGGAAAAGTAGGATCAGGGAATGGGAATCCATCAATGCTGGCCGACTATAGCTGGACACTGTCACAAGAGGCATCAGATGCTGAGTACAAATGAAAATCAGCAGCCAAACATTTTTAGATCAGTTGAACCAACGCAACGTGTCAGCGCCGTGATGCGATTAAACTTGCTAAAGTCAATAAAAGTTAATTTAATGTTTCTCCAACTTCAAATCTGAAATTTGTCAGCTTGAAGCTGGCATTATGAGCATGTCTTTTTGCTCCACATTCATGCATAAAATAGAGAGAACTGAACCACAACAGCAAGAATATAAATGGCAAGAGATATTATTTTGCCAAAAGTATAGATTGAGCTTTGGTCGAACCTACCAACACTGTCCAAATTCAAGGACAGTTATTTCCCTAATATTATCAGATGATCAATTGGACCTCATTAATAACTGAACTTTTACTCTGTTCCACTGTTCTCTAAAATTTTGTTTCTACTTTGCACTAAATGTTTTGTCTTACAAAACAGAGTTTTTCACTATATCTCAGGATATGTGACGATAAACAATTCAATTCTATTAAATGGAGAAGAGGCTCTCACAAGCCGTCTATTCTAATCTGATTGTACAAGTACAACCTGACAAAAAAAGTTCTCCGTGCAAAACACGCAGACACACATACGTACAAACAATACATATGCAGGACAAGTATTTCATCTATATGAATAAATAAATAAATCTTTTTTCACGAATATGAGAGTCTCGGATAGTTAGTGTGAGCAGTTCCTTTGGTCTCACTGCTTGTATCAGCTATCACCAGACTCAATCTGATGATACCTGATGAAGGGCCCCAGGCCTGAAATTTTGGTTACTCTTCATTTCCTATGGATGCTGCGGGGCCTGCTGAGTTTTTCCAGCACCCTTGTGTATCGCACTCAACCCCCGCATCTGCAGATGTCTTGTTTAGCACAAATCTGATAAGCAACAATATCACAGGTGACATTTAATGCAAGTAAATGTAAGGTGCAATCCATGAGAGAAGGAAGATTGGCACGGTTAGCGAAACGCTATTACAGCACCAGCAAACCGGGTTAGAATCCAGCACTGTCTGTAAGGTGTTTGTACATTCTTCGTGTGGGTTTCTACCCACCCTACAAACATATGTGGGTTGTAGGTTAATTGTGGTGTTTGGGTGGTATGGCTCGTGGCCTGAAAGGGCCTGTTACTGTCTTGTAAGTGTAATTTTAAAAATTAAAAATATAAAGGCTGAAAGACATACCAGATTCAATTTATCAACCGGGAATCAAACTGAACAGTGGTTGAGGGAGTGTCTTGGCAAACTCTAGTGCAGGGATGGACAACCTTTTTTAAAAAAAATTCACATTCCACCTTAAGTAATCCCGATGCCATAAGTTCTCTGTGATTAGTAAGGGATTGCTTAAGGTGGTATGTGAGGGGAAAGAAAAAGTTTGAAAACCACTGTTTTAATCGTACCTAATTGGCTTGTTATGTGCATGGTTTCATAACTCCAAAGGAAATGGGCCAATTTCTCAACCAAAATATTTTAGTAACAATTAGGTCTAGAGCAGTGGTTCTCAGCCTTCCCTTCCCACTCACAGACCACCTAAAACAATCATTTACCAATCATAGAGCACTTATGAGTTTTAAAAAAGGTTGCCCACCCCCACCCTAGAATCACATGGGCAGAGGTTACTGACCAAGTGCTGGAAGACCTTAATATTATAGATGGAAACCCAATGGTTGGCATGGAACTGATGGACCAAACAGCCTGTTTCCTTACTGTGACTAACAACCTTCAAATTGTGATGCATTCTCCACAGTGAAGAATGTTCACAGAGGATACCTGAAGTACTTATAGTGACTAATAGAAAAATAGACTCAATTATCAATGCAAGTATTCTGTATTTAAAAACTTTATTTCATAATAGTTAAAATTATCTCAATGAAGTAAAATCTTCATTGTCCTTCCTTTTTTGCCTCATCACAAATATAACCACTGCCTTGACCCCATTCCTGTCTTCACCTGGAGATCAAAATGAAAATCTGCAGATGCTGGGGTTGACTGTGTTCTGGTGACACTCAGCAGACCACACTGCATCTATAGAAAGCAAAGTGTAACCAACGTTTCAGACCTGAGCCCTTCGTCAGGGTATGTGCAGAAAATAACAGGGCAGGCGCCTGAATGAAAAGGTGAGAGCAAAGAAGAGGAGAGGAAGGAAGAAGGAGGCAAGAGAGGAGCACAGGCTAACCGGCAAGAGGTCATAGGTGAATACAGGTGGGAGGGCAGAAGAGAAATGACAGGGGAGAGGGAAGGGGTGGTGTGATTTCACCTATTAACATCAGGGTTGTGACTCAAAATGGTGACCATCTCTTTCAGTCTATCACTGGTTGACCCATTGAGTTTGTTTTTTGTTCCAGATTCCAGTGTCTGCACACTCGTATCTCCATACGTAATCAATTGCCATGATATTTTAGTTGAGTTACTGAAACTCCTCTAATGGTGAATTTGTTTCTTCTCTAATTATCAATAGTGGGGAGTAATTATCTTAATAGGTTTTGAGCTTCACATACTTCAACCCTGTTTTTACCCTGATGGGATTTCTATTCTTCAAATAACACAAAGGCTTTTTAATAATACAGGAAGAAATGCATTGCTGGTTGAATTAAATAGTTTATAGTCATGTGTACCAAGTGAGCGTGAAAAGTTTTGTCTTGTATGTTATCCATGGAAATCAACCCATTTTGAGGAGTTGTATTCATTTCTAAATGGTCTGGGTGCAGGTCGATGGGGCTACGCATTAACTAGATGGGCCAAAGGACCTGTATCTGTGCTTTCATGTTCTATGGTTCTAATTCCAAGACTAATCCAACTTTGTTTCCCCAAGACCACTATCATTTTTCAAATTTTCTCTCCTCACTGACAATTCTACATAATGTATTTTTAATATTTGTACAACTGTGAAATGTCTTATAAACTTATCTATGGTTACATTTACATGCAGCCCAACAGTATGTTATTAATGATAGTCTATTTGTCATTGAAGATATTTTGATATTATGCCAGAGAAATTATTAAAGTTCTCTCCCTGTTAATTGCCTTTCAAAGTCATGTTAAATAATTGTCCTCTAACATGTTATCCTCACCCTTTCTCTTCTTAAGTTTAAAAGTATTCTTATTTAGTTTTGGAACTCATCCCATATAACCATATAACCATTTACGGAGCGGAAACAGGCTATGTTGGCCTTTCGAGTCCGCACCGGTTCACTAGAACAACTCCACTAGCTCAAACCTCCCGCTCTCTGCCAATAACCCTCCAACCCCCTCACCTCCATGTACACATCCAACCTTTTCTTAAATGACAGAAGGGACCCTGCCGCAACTATCTCATTAATACTCCTGCTCTTTTCTTGCTGCTGAGGGGATAATAAATGTTTGGAAATTCCTTTCCTTTCAAAAGGGAGCTCCCAACATGCGAGGTGGATGAAGTGCCTCCTTTCATTGTCACGTCCTTCTAACATACAACAGGGAGAAATTGTTCAGCTATACATCCAGCTATCATGTCAGTGAACTCCCCAGCCAACAAATATTATCGAAGACACCAATGTTCCTCTGACTGAAATCTCAAAACGCCACTCACTCTACACCTGAATAATTCTCTGATAGGAGAGGGAAGGGTGGTGTGATTTCACCTATTAAAATCAGGGTTGTGACTCAAAATGTTGACCATGTCTTTCAGTCTCGGACTTGGCCTGGCTGGCTGTGAGAGGAGCCCTCCCAGTCAGATCCTTGCTGTGAACCGAAACATCACACACCATGCACACTGTCCCCGAGATGAATCTGATGAGCCAGTCGCCCACCTCTTTGCTGAATGCAGATTCGCTAAGAGTGTTTGGAGAAGGATGCAAGGGTCCTCGTCATGATTCATCCCCAGCAGCAGTGTGATCGAGGACTCTGACACAGCAGCGTACAGGCTGTTCCTGAGCACGCACACAGAGTCAAACATCCAGAACTGCTGGAATACCATTAATTCGGCGAAAGACACATTTTTGTCTGCCCAAAACTGGTTGCTCTTTCAGCACATGGAGACGTCTGCAGGAATGGGGCTGACTGGCACATTTCAGGCTGCAGGAGTACATGCTGAGGCTTGGCGCAACCAACACGAGGGTGATGTGGGGAAGGACCGCAGTCTAGACTCCTCCCATTACAGGGCACTGAGGGGCTGAGACTGAGGGAAACCCCCTCAAACAACAGAAGGTGTGAAGTGACAAGGTGCCACAGGGGTGGTAATGGTGTAAGTAGAAATGAACACAACAATGACAGAAATGTAAGTCGAAAGTAGGGGTAGGAACAGACTTTGTATGGCTTTCTCTTGTAAATAATTTATGGTGAATAAAGACTATTTTTGGTTAAAAAAAATCAGTCTTTACTAATATAATCTGCAAACTAATTAAAATCAGCTGTTAAAAGTAGGGGTAATCGCAATGTACTAAGTGGGAATACCACAGCAACCACTGTCCTCCCACATTGTACCAATGATCATGTAAAGGATTCAGGTTTTGAATGTGCTTTTTTTTAAAAAAAAACAAAAATAGACTTTATTCACAATAAATGATTTACAAAAGGAAAACTGGAGACAGTCTGTTCCCACATGGGTTATGAATTGCAGAAGTATCCCTCCAAAAGTGAACAACCCTTTTTCGTACCCCAGCTTCAAATAAAGTCAAGGGGTCTGTATGAGCCCCTCAACAAAGCAACGCAGTCCTGCAAACAATGATTACCGAGAGCAAGCCTGTACTATACACAAAGCCTATATCTGCTGGGGTTACCCACTCATCTTATTAAATGTAGATAACAAAGGTACTGCTGACTACCTTACATCTGTGAAGCAATGATAGTCTGATGATTACAGCACAACAATGACCTCGCTTTAGAAAGAAATATGCCACGCAGCAAAATAAAATTATTCTGTAAATGGAATCCCCATGTCTCCCCTAAACCTTCCTCCCTTCACTTTGTACAGGTGTCCTCTGGCATTTCCTAATCCCACCCTGGGAAAAAGGTGCTGGCACAGACTATATATACTTTGAATAGTCTTTGTTCAGACAACCATGATAAGCACTCAACTAAATGATTTAATCTAGGTTCAGGTTGATCTTTGTTTTTAAGGTTTCCCTGCCTTATCAAAGAAGATGACCATGTCAGTCAATGTATTTTGAAATTTAATATTAGTCCAGGTACAAGCTGAGCTACACTAATGTGAACAATTCTGTTTAGTTATACATACTCTGTGGGAAGAACTCAGCAGGCCAGGCAGCATCTGAGAACAATGGAACATTGTCTACGAAGTTATGCGCTCTCCCAGTTTTTGTGTGGGTTTCCTCTGGGTGCGCCAGTTTTCTCTCACCATTCAAAACGTACAGGGTTGTAGGTTAATTGGGTTGCACGGGCTTATGGGCTAGAAGGGCCCATTACCATGCTGGATGTCTAAATTAAAATTTAAGTTTGAAACATGAAAGTCTACAGATGTTGTAAAAACACAGAAATGCTGGAGGAACTCAATAAGTCTTGCAGCATCCAGAGGAGATAGATATATAACTGATGTTTCGGACCTGAGCCCTTCCTCAAGGTACAAGCAAAATGCCTAACCTTAAACCCTCCAACAAGACCGCACTAAAATTCATCAATCCACTGTCTCACACACTATCTCTGAACTCATCACTTCTGGTCATCTCCCTTACATGGCCTCCAGCTACATCGTTTCCTAACTCTGTAATGCCTGGTCTACCTCCTACCCAAGATTCACAAACACAATTGTCCCGCAGACCCATCATGTTTGCATGCTCCTGCCCCACCTAACTGGTATCCACTTACCTCGGCCCCATTTTGTCTCCCCGGTCCAGTCCATCCCTACCTACATCCAGGATATTTCACATACTCTTCATCACTTTTTTTTTCTTTATATATTTTTTTTATTTTTATTTTTTTTAAACTTTATTTAAAATTTTATGACATGAATAAAATAAAAATTACATTTAAAGAAATAATAAAAAATAAGATAATAAAAATTAGAATACTACATCATTAAACTACACAAATTAACCCCCCCAATAATTATAACACATTATCCATCTAATTTAAAATTA
>NW_027212280.1:0-23298 GCF_036971445.1 Narcine bancroftii | reverse complement strand
GCAGAAGGATCTGGACCAGCTGGAGAAAGGGCAGATGGAATTTAATGCAGACAAGTGTGAGGTGTCACATTTTGAAGGGCAAACCAAGAAAAGATAGACACGGTGAACGGTCGGGCACTGAGGAGTGAGGTTGAACAGAGGGACATGGTAAACGGGTGTCATTCCATGCAAGTGCTGTCACAGGTGGATTTGGGCGGGAATTGAAGATACCCAAGTTAACTAAAATTGAAAATTGTAAATGGGGCAAAAAAAGGGATCTATTTCAGAAATGTTTGTGACAACAGAAAATGGCTAAACCAACTTTAGATTAAATGGGAGATTCTTCTTTAGAATTAACCCAAGAAGAACGGACTACTTACTATGTGTGAAGATGGTGGATTAAATTGATGAATGTGCGATATAATTGGGTGAATTATAATTTTTTTTTACATCAGTTGTATTTAACTCCAGGAAAAAAAGATAAGGATTTAGTAATTCAGACTAATGTTTTCATTGTGGGATTCAAATTAATACTTTTTTTTGTCTGTCTGGTTGTGTGATAAAGTTAAGCCTTTGAGGATTTATTTGAAACTACTTTAAAGAAACTCTTTTTATGTTCGGTCCACTGCTTTTTCTAATGCGGTATATTACAACTTGTACAACGGGATTAAGAATGGATAAACCTCAAATTAAGTTTATTCAGTTAGTATTAGCAGTGGCCAGTAAATGCATTGCGATGACGTGGAAAATTAGGTTTGGTGTTTTCATTCTGCCGCAACGAATTGATATGATTTTTCTCTCCCTCAGTCGAGGGAGTTTGGGGGGGGGGTAATTATGGGGAGGGGGGATGGAATATAGTTTTTTTTGGGAGGTTGGTTTATTTTGTTTACTATGTATTTTACATGTTCATAAATAAAGTTTAAAAAAAGATACACAACCAGTGTTTCAGGCTTGTGCCTTTTAACAGGGCTACGAGTATCTGTACTCTATAAAGGTTCACTGCTTGATCAGATGAGCTTCTCCAGCATTTGTGTCCTTACAGAATTTGGTTGAGTTACTATATGTGGACATCAGGTCATTTTTTCACCCTTAAACTGTCCATCCACACAGACAGGAACTTCTTTTTCACACAACTACCCCCATTTGGTGAAGTGTGTGGAATATTAGCTGTAGAATATCTTGTTCTGGGAATTATGATGAAGAAACCATCACACAGACTTTGCCAGAAAGCTGGGAAAGAGAGTTAAAAAGCACATTCCAGACAGGGATCAATTCTCACCTCCTCAACTGAGCCATACATATCCAAATGCCTGCCTGATCTGCAAAACAATGGTGCAAATTGTTAGACCTGATCCAAAGGCTGCAATAAGCCCCCAGCACCACTCAGACCCTGAATGGCATTGTTTCTGCTTTGAAGTGAAGAATTTAAGACTGCTATGAAATTCAGACATTTGGGTAAATTGGAAACCAGAAATCAGGCAGGCAGAGAATGATTACTAACGTGAACTGTGAGCAACTCTTCCAGACTCCTGTTGATTTTTTTGTGTTCCCTAACCCTAACTGGTACATGAGATTAGATGACCAACAAGAAGTTCTTTCCTTGTCTTTAGGAAGAGGATATGCAAAATGTAAAATACAGTGGCAGATAGAACAGTAACAGGTCATAACAAGCCCTGACCATCTGAAACAGGTCATGGGAATATAAATTTATTCAGTAATGTAGAAATTACTGCAAAAGCTGAGAAATTAGGAATTCATAAACTGAGGCAAAGATGGGATGGAGATTTGAACATAGAAAATGGACTGATCGTTATAAATGAGATAGACTGGTTCAATACAATTTTATTCACCAGACACCTCAAAAGAAAATACATGGAATCGGATTTGTTTCAAATGTTAACAAGTCATTTCTACTTTTCTGCATTTGACTTAGCAATGTCCTAAAATTGGGCAGCTTGGTTGAAATAAGTATCTTTTTAAAAATTCCCACAGGATCCATTAGAAAGAGATGTTAAGGAATTAAATTTAAATTAAAACTGAATATTTACCAGGTTTAAATTGCTGCAAATTGTACAGCTAGAAAGTGCGTGGCCATATCTTGCAAACTGGCTGAGGTTCGGAACTGTTCACCACAAGAAAATAATGTATCGTTCACGAGATGAACATTCTATCTTTGGAGCCCACATTTCCTAAAGGTGGGTTGAAGTGAAGTTTTGAAATATTCACAATATTATGGTTAAATAAAACATCTGTTGAAGATCTCTGGTCCCTCATATGGGATGTGGAGAGGGTGGGTCTGGGTAGATCTCAATTTGTATTAATCAACCACATGTATCGGGATTTGAATTATATTCTTGTAAAATTAACAAGAATATAACTAACTCTTAAAAATTAATTTAAAAAAAAACCCTGACCCACACAAATGCCTCTGTTCACCTTGCCATTTTGTAAAAGGTGATGGGGGGAAAATCCTGACACAAGGGATAGATTTGAACCTGGGTCACTGTCATTTTCTGTTAAACATGCCAAGATCAAAATTTGACTGACTGTCCTGTAACAAAGTGCAATATTACACACACTTAAGGTAAGATGGTTGTTATATAGAGAATTTAGGTTAAAATGACTTAAGTTAAAATGTGATGATTAATCATAAAAAGGGAAGCCAGAACGGACAGGTAGCTTACTAGCAGCCAAGGACAAAAGGTTCAGCTGGATATGTTTTTTTTAAACCTATCTTTTCATGGTCATAGTGAGAGACATGCAGGAGACAAAAGATTGATAAGAAGGGTGAGAAACAGAATTTAGTGTATGTAGAGTTCACAACGTACGTAACGAACGTGATAATTAAAAATGCAGTTATCCTTAGAATGCTTTTGCAATACTAACCAATTAAAACAGTATTAATAAGAAGGGGAAGGGCAAACAATAAGGGTATAAAAATCAATGCACTGTATGTATCGGGGCTTAACTGGTGAGAAGCCAGTTGAGTCCAACTCTGCAGACTTGTAAATAAAGCTTGTCGTGTCATCAGTTTTAAAGAGACTCATGTGTGAGAAGTTTTATTTCTGACAATGGTTACATCAGCAAAAATTAAATGAAATGCTTCTTACAGTCAAGAGCAAAAGAATTCCCTGCAGCCTCCAACCCAGCCCTTGCCCACAAATAACACCCCCCGCCCCCCTCCCCACCCCAATTCTGGGATCAAACCATCAGCAGCCTACACTTTGTTGGAATCTAGGGGTTAAAACATTATGAAAGAAATGATTAATTAATAAGTTGATATGTACTGCATGGTTCAGGGAAAAAGAGGAATGTGATTAAGTGGCAATCACAGCATGGAGCGAAGTTGGCTGAGCAAAATTGTCTGCTCCCAAATACAGGGAGAGGAAATTCATAAAACGATTTAGGAGGAAAGCTCCAACTGAAGGAGGTGGTGAGTAGCACAGGAGACACAGGCCAGACCAGAACAAAGAATGGCCTGCAAGAAACCAAGGGAATGGAAAACCAGTCTAGGAGGAAGAATAAGACATGAGGAGGTGTTAAAGAGAACAGCAGAAATTGGCCAGACAGGAACAGAATGGTGATTAGAAATATCTGGTGATGAATTAATTTCTGATCAAAACAACAGGATAGTCTGGCCTGGAGGATTAAGATGGGAGCGCTACACCCCAGATATCTGCAAAACAGGAGATGACTTGTGATAACCCTTATGCAAAAAGATCTAGCAAAGGAAGCCAACTTTTCTTCTGTATGATAAGGTTGATGTATATAAACTGAGCCAACTGGACAATAGGGGTCAGTCTTGGGGAATAGCTCACTGTGCAGGTGACCTATGAACTAACGACTGACCCAGAGCTCTGTTAAGTTTTATTCTTGTGCTGTGTAATAAATTGACTGTTGAACCGAATACCTTCTCCTATCACTTCATTCAAAGAACACGCTGGACTCAGACCACATACAGACTAAATTAAGAGTAAGGGAAAGCCAGAGTCCGACAACTTCAGAGCCAAACCTCAGGCACAAACATCCCAAAACCATCATCCCAGGACAAGAGCTAAAGTTGCAGGCACCGTAAACCACACACATTAAAGCAACACATTTCTCTGGCTCAATACCCACGAACCACATGGAACACCAGTTTGCAAACTACCCACAAACACCGGATTCCTTTCACCCCAACAACTCAAAGAACCACCCCAGAAAAAGCAGCCACAGTAAAACCAGGCTTCCTACCTTCCTCTGATGGCAGCATCACCTCATCTCTGCCTGAAAGCTGCAAGTGACGAGAGTGGGGAAACTCTCCTGTTTTAAATCCTGAGCTGGAATCAGGAGGACAATTAATTCAGGTGTGAAATATCTCAGTAAATTGTGGCTGGCCCTTTAAACAAGGCCCATCTCCGCCCTTCAAGAGAGCTGCAATTAAGGGAATAGCACCTTTTTAATTTGGAATGGGAGTTAAAACAGTTTTCTCACCTGTGGCATTGAGATGTTTGAGGAGATGATACTTCTAGATAGGGGAGTGTTAGAGCTGTATGAGAGATTTGTTTGTTTTTGGGGCTTGTCCTTTCAATTTTGGTTTGGAAGCCTTTTGTGGTCTATGAAAGCTGAAAACTAAGCAACTAGGGTTTTCTTTGATCCTGATGGTTGTGCAGCAGTTCAAACTTCTCAAATGCAGAATTTGAGCTGTTTGCTCTCCCAGTGCCCTAGAGCATTGGTTTGGGAATATTTATGCCACAGGTGGTGTTATGGTCCTGTTAAGCCAATGACTCTGGATCAAATCTGGCCCCGTCTGCAAGGGGTTTGTGTGTTCACCCACTCTTCAGTGGAGGTGGCAGGTTAACAGGGGTTTGTGGTGGGGGGGGGGGGAAACAATCGCAGGTGAATGAGGGGGAATGCACAGAGCTTGTGGGGTGAATAGGAGTGTGAGGCAGTTGTTGGCGAAGGACAGTGTGTTGCAGGGATGTGTAGCTGAGGACTCACCATCCAATCTCAGACCAGAGGGAAGCAGGATTCTTATCGTGCTCACAAATTCCTTCGTCACTCCTCGAACGATGATCAGTATTCTGACTCAAGCGTTTTCTGGCCCTGTGACGACAAGCGGGCCTAACGTTCCAATGGCAAATGAGGCAGGGAGGATGTTTCCTGTAATAGAGGTAGTAAAAGTTCCATTAGAGAGGAATACGTTGCCTTTAACTGATAACATGCGGTGGGGTCTCGGTTCATTTGGTGATGTCTGGGATCTCTCTATCAATATAAAAAATGAAAATAAAGGCTGGGTCTCTCTGTGGGGGGGGGGGGGTGTCTAATATTTGCTTATGTCATAATCTAATTCATCCCAACTAGCAGTGCGGGCTTTGTTCCCCAAGGCGTCCGTATTGGCTGTCCATGGACCATCTCTGTTCCAATGCAGTCCTCAGTGTCACTTGCATTTAAATCAATGATGGCATCAGCACCTTTTGGCCAATTTTAGCTGTGTTTACTCAGTCAATCTGGCCAGTTTAGTTTTTCATTCAGTACTGGTGTCTGGGGTTAATGGGAGTAGTGGATGATTGATAATTCCTGAAATAATTCTTCATTCATCTTATTTTTTTTAAATTATTTAATTTCACATATGCATTAAAAACTAATTTTTTATTTGAAATAACATCAAATGAATGCATAGTGATTAAAAAAATTAACCCCTTGTCTTGGGATGATGGTTTTGGGATGTTTGTGCCTGAGGTTTGTCTCTGAAGTGGACGCTGCTGATGGGTTGATCCCAGAATGGGGGGGTGGGGGGGTTTGTGGGCAAGGGCTGGTTTGGAGGCTGCAGGGAATTCTCTTGCTCTTGACTGCAAGAACCATTTCATTTAATTTTTCCTGATGTAAAGAAAAAAAGAAAAAACATCTGGATAGTATTTATAAATATTTACCAAATCTTTCAACTAAAATCTAACATCTTAAATTTCTTGATTTTAGGAGTCGGAAGGTTCATGTTGGGCTTACAAGTTACTGCCACACATTTTACCCCTATAACAATTACAGCACAGAAACAGGTAATTTGGCCCTTCTCGTCTGCTCTGAACTAAATACTCTCCTCCAGTACCACCTCTCTGCATTCCCCTCCCCTCCAATTTTTTCTGAAATGACAAAATGGACCCTGCTGCCACTATTTCTCCCAGAAGCTGACTCCACTCAGCCACCATTCTGAGTCAAGAAGTTCCCCCTCATGTTACTTCTAACAAGACCTCTTGTTTCAATCTCTCCCACTTGCAATGGAATTGCCTATCCACATCAACTCTATCCATCCTTCTTGTAATTTTAAATACTCTACCAAATCCACTCTCGGCTTTCAAGTTGACAGTAATGCAGTCATGGATGGTCGGATGAATTCTCTTGGGGAAGAGTTCATAGTGGCTCAAAAGTGCTTGATTAGATGCAAGGAGAGCTGCCACTGAATGTTGCATGTATTTGGTTCTGGGTTTCGAAGGTACCTCAGCTCTCTCTCTTTTGTACTCGGTCCAAAAGACATTGCTGATCTTATTTGGAATTAGACCAGTTTCAATTAAGCAATGCTGAAGATTTTTGCTGGGGGGGGTGGGGGTTGGGAAATAAGCATTGCATTAAATGAAGCTGCGGCTGGTCATCCTTAAGTGTTGATCTGCAGTCCAAGTCTGGTGAGCTTTCTGGGATGGGCTAACATTCCAGGCAACTCCTTCTTCACACAACAGGATTCAACATTTAATAGGACGGGGGGTGGGGGAATAATCTTGGGTTAAGTTCCATTTGTGTTTTGAGTTGATCTGATATAGTTCATGAAGCCCATTGGATTTTGACTTCTATCGGGAGCACAGTGGGATATGAACAACATTTCTTGTTGTTTTCAGAGTATATCTTTCCCCTGGTTTATAATTCTTTGTGTGAATCATTTTTTTACTCCTGTCCAAGTTAGTAACAGGAAACACTGTGGGAGTGGGACGCTGTTTCATCGCTGGTAAAGTCCAACAACTGGTGAAACATTCACATGATTGAAGCTCTCTGGAAGGCAGGTTTCCAATTACTGCAGGTAACTTTCAGTTCAAGATCGTTCACCCCATCTTCCTCACTCGTGCACAGTGTCACGCCCATCAATGATGGAGGGAGGAAAGTTGGTTTGAAAATGAGCAAATTGTTTACGTCAGAGCCAAGTCTGAAACCACCTTTTATTGAACCAAGCGAGATGCAGGACTGGTCACGGTGGCTGCTGGGGGGCACATGCAGATAGCCTTGCCCACAAGGAATCTTTTGAGTCCTCATTCTCAACATAGGGTGGCAGTGTCCTAGGGTCTCCTTCTTTCGCCTTGTCTTCCTTAATCATCTGGAGCCTGATTTCTTTCCCCTCTCATTCAGCCTGCATTATTTTCTGCATCCTCTCCCTGTTACTCCCTTGCTTTCTGTTCCCTTCATTTTCTCCCTCATCATTAATATTAGCAAAGATGACTGGCTTGGTTTAGTCTGTAACATGTTTGAGTTTCAAGTGGAACATTTAACGTGGGCTCAGTGCTGTTTTGAAATATTAGCAGAACAGAGGATGACACCAGTCACTGATGGATAGAAGAGAAAAAGATCCCCCTCTCTCTGGTAAGGTCGTGGGCAAGAGACCTAAGAGGGGAACAAGTCTGAATAAACATCTTTCCTGATTAACTGTGTCCGGTGCATTGATTGAGTGGTGCTGTTGCAGCAGACCCCACTCTTATCCATAATTGATTGGAAACTAATCTATGGTCACTGGACCCAAAATGTTCACAAACACGTTTTACCTCTCTAACCATTACAGCATCGAAATAGGCCAACTTGGCCCTTCGAGTCCACGCCGAACACTTGGTCCTACCTAATCCCATTGACCTACACTCGCCCCTTGACCCTCCATTCCTTTCCTGTCCAAATACATATCCCACTTCTCCTTAAGTGCTAATATTGAGCCTGCCTCCTCCACTTCATCTGCAAGTCCATTCCACACACCCACCACTCTGAGTGAAAGTCCCCCCTCACATTTCCTCGAAACTTCTGCCCCTTTCTCTCAACCCACGTCAAATCTATACCCCAATAATTTTAAATACCTCAACCCAATCCAACCTCAACCTTTTATGCTCCGCAGAATAAAAATTTTGCTTAACCTTTCCCTATAACTTAGACCTGTGGTTTTCAAAATGCTCTCAAACTCAAACTCCACTTGAAGCAATCCCTACACCAGAAGTGCTCTGTGATTAGTCAGGAATTGATTCAGGTGCTATGAAAGGAACCATCTACATCCTACAGGATGGAGCGCCAGAATAGCGTACATAGTTGAAGAAATTAAATTCCAAGACTTTGCTCTGCAAAGTGTTTCAACTTCAAAAGTACAGCCCCTCATGGCCAATCCCGGGAATTTACTGGGACAGGGTCCAGTGGAAAAGGGACACTGTCCAAATGCCAGTGACAAATGATGTCATTTCACACCACCTCTAACCCTACACATATCCTCGGCGTTTGCCGACGTCAGCCTGATGGTAAAACCAGTGGAAGAGAGACAGTAGAGAATCACCTGTTTCCAGTCGAAGGCAGAACACTCAGCTCCCCGGGGATGAGTTGTGTTCAGTGGAAAAGCAATCTTGTGTCCCAGTGGAAATGGCACCAAGGGCTTCCTAACCTGAGACACTGCATGGCCAATGAACTGGGATTCCCGTGGAAAAAGGGTTTCAGACTGCTTTGTAAAATCTGCATGCAGTGCTTCAACCGAAATGAAGTCCAATGGGATGATGAGCTTCATTAAACTTTTCTACGTGGTCGTGCGTGAAAGTGAGGCCATTTTGGCAAGAAAGCGCAGAAAAATTAACCACGATCACAGGAGTGGCCTCCACGTGAGACCTGGAGCAATATCTTCATGGAAACAAGCGACAACTTGACCAAATATCTAATCTCATTTATAAAAATAGCACTGGCCTTCGCAAAAAGATGTATCACGATCAACTGGATGTCCGATAGCACGCTGGGTTGTGGAAATGAACTGCTGTTACCTACAGGAAAAAAAAAATCACATAAACGTGGTAAAGGTCAGTCAACTGTACCTGGACCACATAGGGGCCCAGACACTAATATAAATGAACAATAAAAGGGGATGAATGTAACCATTATATAGACCAAAACCAAGTTTCCCCAACTGGACTCATCTACTTGTAATCTCTGAAAATGTGGATATGAAAACAAACTGCAATAGAGAGAGAAAAAATTCAAAGTGCAAAAGGAAGAGTCTTTAAATGAGTCCCTGAATGTGTGTTGAGTCTCGTGGTGAAGGGGTAGCAGCTGTTCCTGAACCTGGCTATACCTCTTTCCAGATGGGAGCAGTGAGAACAGAGCGGGTGATGTGGATCCTTGATTGCTGCTGCTCTCTGACAGCAGCGTTCCCTGCAAATGTTCTCAATGGTGGAGGGTTTTTACCCGAGATGTCCAGGGCAGGGTCCATGCTTTTGCAGAGCTTTTTGCTCAAGGGTATTGGTGTCACAAGACAACTGATCAAACCTACTACAAACTGAACCTTTCACCCCTCACACCCGTAAACCCACTATTTTTCTTGCATCAATGGGCCTGTCTAAATGTTAAAGGTCCCTATTATTCCAGACTCCACTATCCTGCCCGGCCATGCACTCCAGGCACCCGCAGCCTTCTGCACGTTCTCTTTCTACAAGTCCTTCAGCAGCCTTGTGTTTACTCAGCACTGCCTGCTCCTCCACCAAGCTCTGCCTCAAATCCATTCACTCTATGAGCTTCCTGCATCGCTCCAGAGAAAAGCCCAAGGTTTCTCTCTTTGGATATTGCACTTCCTTCATTCTGATGGGCTGAATTCCTGCAGCTTCCCAATCAAACATCTGCAATCGCCTTTAAATTGTGCCCCTCTGCACAGATTTGTGCCACCTGCTTTTAAACAGGTTAAATCCTATGGGCATTCTGACAGTGTCCTTCCACTCTCTCTCTCTCTCTCTCTCTACCAGTGGAACTAAATCCTTCTGCTCAAATTGTTGCTTGGTCTGGGCTTCTGTCCTTTTGCCTGGATTCTCATTCTCTGCTATTTCAATCTGAACCCTGCCCTCAGCACGAGGAATAAAACCGTGGGGATATGGATCGGAATTCTTTCTGGCAAGAGCATCTCAAACACTGCTCTCATCCTCGTGTGTGCACAGGTAGAGACAAGAACAAATCTTGTCCTTAGTCACTGTGAAATCCATCTCCAAGATGATGGCACTTTATTCCTGTGTGTTTTTTTTGAACCTGACTTAGTGCTAGTTTTTCCTTTTGAATTGAACATTACAATATATGTTAACGCACTTTCCAAATGGTTTTACAATGTAAACAATATTTTAAAGAAAAATCTGAAGACTTCACCATCTGAGATGCAGATTCTAATCTGTGGCTTCGGCGGGTCCGTGCCAAGGGGTATTTGGATTATTTTAAAGAGGACCGTCTTCCAATGTCTGCAGTGGAACTGGGAGAAAGAGGGTTGGGCTGTCGGTGTCATAGTTAATGACGTCTCATTACAGAACTGAAAGCTTACAGTCTGTGGTGAACTGATATTCTCGTCCCACTGACCAGCACCCCTTCCTGCTCATTCCCATCCATGGGGCCGGGACTCCCTCAACCTCATGGGTCCCCCTCACACTCGCAGTTCTCCGATCCCCTCAACCATACGGATCCCCTAAACCACGCGGGTTCCCACCCCTACCTTCAGCCTCGCAGGAGCCCTCAGCCTTCTTGGTCCACGTCCCCCCTCCGCCCTCTGGGTCCCCGTACCTCCTCAACATTCTGGGTCCCCGTCCCCTTCTGCCCTCAGCCTTCTAGGTCCCCGTCCCCCCTCAGCCTTCTGGGTCCCCGTCCTCGTCCCCCCTCAGCCTTCTGGGTCCCCGTCCCCCCTCAGCCTTCTGGGTCCCCGTCCCCCCTCAGGCTTCTGGGTCCCCGTCCCCCCGCAGCCTTCTGGGTCCCCGTCCCCCCGGAGCCTTCTGGGTCCCCGTCCCCCCGCAGCCTTCTGGGTCCCCGACCCCCTCAGCCTTCTGGGTCCCCGTCCCCCCTCAGCCTTCTGGGTCCCCGTCCCCCGTCAGCCTTCTGGGTCCCCGTCCCCCCTCAGCCTTCTGGGTCCCCGTCCCCCCTCTGCCTTCTGGGTCCCCGTCCCCCCTCAGCCTTCTGGGTACCCTTCCCCCCTCAGCCTTCTGGGTCCCTGTCTCCGTCCCCCCTCAGCCTTGTGATTTCCCGTCCCCGTACCCCCTCATCCTTCTGGGTCCCCATTCCCCCTAAGCCTTCTGGGTCCCCGTCCCCCCTCAGCCTTCTGGGTCCCCTTCCCCCCTCAGCCTTCTGGGTCCCCGTCCCTGTCCCCCCTCAGCCTTGTGAGTTCCCGTCCCCGTCCCCCCTCATCCTTCTAGGTCCCCATACCCCCTCAGCCTTCTGGGTCCCCATTCCCCCTCAGCCTTCTGGGTCCCCGTCCACGTCCCCACTCAGCCCACTGGGTCACCGTCCCCGTCCCCGTCCCCGTCCCCCCTCAGCCTTCTGGGTCCCCGTCCCCGTCCCCCCTCAGCCTTCTGGGTCCCCGTCCCCGTCACCCCTCAGTCTTCTGGGTCCCCGTCCCCCCTCAGCCTTCTGGGTCCCCGTCCCCCCTCAGCCTTCTGGGTCCTGATCACCCTCACCCTTCTGGGTCCTGATCACCCTCACCCTTCTGGGTCCTGATCACCCTCACCCTTCTGGGTCCTGATCACCCTCACCCTTCTGGGTCCTGATCACCCTCACCCTTCTGGGTCCTGATCACCCTCACCCTTCTGGGTCCTCATTCCCCTCACCCTTCTGGTTCCACGAGTACCTCAGCCATGCGTGTCCCTCAACCTTCCGGATACCCGTCCCCCTCAGCCTCGCAGGATCCCCCCCCCACAGCCTTGCGTGTCCCTCACTCCTCTAGCAGATCTCCCACACCCCTCTGGCGGATCCCCCTCACCCTTCTGGGTCCTCGACCCCCCTCACCCTTCTGGGTCCCCGACCCCCTCACCTGGGTCCCCGACCCCCTCACCCTTCTGGGTCCCCGACCACCTCACCCTTCTGGGTCCCCGACCCCCTCACCCATCTGGGTCCCCGACCCCCTCACCCTTCTGGGTCCCCGACCCCCTCACCCTTCTGGGTCCCCGACCCCCTCACCCTTCTGGGTCCTCGTCCCCGACCCCCTTCATCATTCTGGGTCCCCGTCCTTGCCCCCCCTCAACCTTCTGGGTCCCCGTCCCCGTCCTACCTCAGTCTTCTGGGTCCCCGTCCCCGTCCCCCCTCAGCCTTCTGGGTCCCCGTCCCCTTCCGCCCTCAGCCTTCTGGGTCCCCGTCCCCCCTCAGCCTTCTGGGTCCCCGTCCTCGTCCCCCCTCAGCCTTCTGGGTCCCCGACCTCGTCCCCCCTCAGCCTTCTGGGTCCCCGTCCCCCCACAGCCTTCTGGGTCCCCGTCCCCCCTCAGGCTTCTGGGTCCCCGTCCTCCCGCAGCCTTCTGGGTCCCCGTCCCCCCGCAGCCTTCTGGGTCCCCGTCCCCCCGCAGCCTTCTGGGTCCCCGACCCCCTCAGCCTTCTGGGTCCCCGTCCCCCCTCAGCCTTCTGGGTCCCCGTCCCCCGTCAGCCTTCTGGGTCCCCGTCCCCCCTCAGCCTTCTGGGTCCCCGTCCCCCCTCAGCCTTCTGGGTCCCCGTCCCCTCTCAGCCTTCTGGGTACCGTTCCCCCCTCAGCCTTCTGGGTCCCTGTCTCCGTCCCCCCTCAGCCTTGTGATTTCCCGTCCCCGTACCCCCTCATCCTTCAGGGTCCCCATTCCCCCTCAGCCTTCTGGGTCCCCGTCCCCCCTCAGCCTTCTGGGTCCCCTTCCCCCCTCAGCCTTCTGGGTCCCCGTCCCCGTCCCCCCTCAGCCTTGTGAGTTCCCGTCCCCGTCCCCCCTCATCCTTCTGGGTCCCCATACCCCCTCAGCCTTCTGGGTCCCCATTCCCCCTCAGCCTTCTGGGTCCCCATTCCCCCTCAGCCTTCTGGGTCCCCATTCCCCCTCAGCCTTCTGGGTCCCCGTCCACGTCCCCACACAGCCCACTGGGTCACCGTCCCCGTCCCCCCTCAGCCTTCTGGGTCCCCGTCCCCATCCCCCCTCAGCCTTCTGGGTCCCCGTCCCCCCTCAGCCTTCTGGGTCCTGATCACCCTCAGCCTTCTGGGTCCTGATCACCCTCACCCTTCTGGGTCCTGATCACCCTCACCCTTCTGGGTCCTGATCACCCTCACCCTTCTGGGTCCTGATCACCCTCACCCTTCTGGGTCCTGATCACCCTCACCCTTCTGGGTCCTGATCACCCTCACCCTTCTGGGTCCTGATCACCCTCACCCTTCTGGGTCCTGATCACCCTCACCCTTCTGGGTCCTGATCACCCTCACCCATCTGGGTCCTCATTCCCCTCACCCTTCTGGTTCCACGAGTACCTCAGCCTTGCGTGTCCCTCAACCTTCCAGATACCCGTCCCCCTCAGCCTCGCAGGATCCCCCCCCCCACAGCCTTGCGTGTCCCTCACTCCTCTGGCAGATCTCCCACACCCCTCTGGCGGATCCCCCTCACCCTTCTGGGTCCTCGACCCCCCTCACCCTTCTGGGTCACCGACCCCCTCACCTGGGTCCCCGACCCCCTCACCCTTCTGGGTCCCCGACCCCCTCACCTGGGTCCCCGAGCCCCTCACCCTTCTGGGTCCCCGACCCCCTCACCCTTCTGGGTCCCCGACCCCCTCACCCTTCTGGGTCCCCGACCCCCTCACCCTTCTGGGTCCCCGACCCCCTCACCCTTCTGGGTCCCCGACCCCCTCACCCTTCTGGGTCCCCGACCCCCTCACCCTTCTGGGTCCCCGACCCCCTCACCCTTCTGGGTCCTCGTCCCCGACCCCCTTCATCATTCTGGGTCCCCGTCCCTGCCCCCCCTCAACCTTCTGGGTCCCCGTCCCCGTCCTCCCTCAGTCTTCTGGGTCCCCGTCCCCCCTCAGCCTTCTTGGTCCCCGTCCCCGTCCCCCCTCAGCCTTCTGGGTCCCCATCCCTGTCCACCCTCAGCCTTCTGGGTCCCCGTCACCGTCCCTCCTCAGCCTTCTGGGTCCCCGTCACCGTCCCCCCTCAGCCTTCTGGGTCCCCGTCCCCCCTCAGCCTTCTGGGTCCCCGTCCCCCCTCAGCCTTCTGGGTCCCCGTTTCCCCCTCAGCCTTCTGGGTCCCCGTCCCCCCTCAGCCTTCTGGGTCCCCGTCCCCCCTCACCCTTCTGGGTCCTGATCACCCTCACCCTTCTGGGTCCTGATCACCCTCACCCTTCTGGGTCCTGATCACCCTCACCCTTCTGGGTCCTGATCACCCTCACCCTTCTGGGTCCTGATCACCCTCACCCTTCTGGGTCCTGATCACCCTCACCCTTCTGGGTCCTGATCACCGTCACCCTTCTGTGTCCTGATCACCCTCACCCTTCTGTGTCCTGATCACCATTACCCTTCTGGGTCCTCATTCCCCTCACCCTTCTGGTTCCACGAGTACCTCAGCCTTGCGTGTCCCTCAACCTTCTGGATACCCGACCCCTCAGCCTCGCAGGATCCCCGCCCCCCACAGCCTTGCATGTCCCTCACTCCTCTGGCAGATCTCCCACACCCCTCTGGAGGGTCCCCCTCACCCCTCTGGTACGTCCCCCTCACCCTTCTGGGTCCTCGACCCCCTCACCCTTCTGGGTCCCCGACACCCTCACCCTTTTGGGTCCCCGACCCCCTCACCCTTCTGGGTCCCCGACCCCCTCAGCCTTCTGGGTCCCCGTCCCTCTCCCCCCTCTGCCTCGTGGGCCGCGACCCTCCTCAGCCTCGCGGGTCTCCGACTACCACACACCCTAACGCCACCCCGACCCAAACTCCCTCACGGTTCCCCGGCCCCACCTCACAACCATCCCCCTGCCCGTTCCCCTCCGAGCTCCGGCCGCCCCAGACCCAAAGGGCGACCCGTGGAAACTCCGTCCTCCCTGGTCTCGCTCCCAAAATGCCCCGATTCCCGCACTTGAGGAACCGACACGAACCTCTCTCCCCCTCACGCTCGCGACCAACTCCTCCAAAGGCGGGAAAGATCAACAACATAGCAGCCACCAGGTGTCGCTCTCGCGAGAGCTTGGGCCACCCCTCCACGGGATCTCCTCTCCACCACCCCGAGCCCCTGGATGGAGCCCCAGGGGTCGAGGTCCAGCCCTTTGGAGCCCCATCTCTCCTGAGAACCTCGTCCCACTGGGGAAGGGTCCGAGAGCTGCCTCGGGCCTCCAGTCCATCTCCCCTTCAGGCTGCACATTTCCACACCAGGACCTGCCCCACATTTCCCCCCCAAGATTCCAGTCCATCCCACCTCCACCACCTTGGCCCAAAGCTCATTCCACGCTCCCACCCCCCTCTGAGGGAAGAAAATCCCCCTTCAATCTCAATCCACGTCCTCCTCTTTGAATCTCTCCCACTCTCCTTGGAAACAGCCTGTCCCCATGGACACGATCCGTCCCCCCTCACAATTTTCAAATCTTCCTCAATCTTCTATGCTCCAGGGAATAAAGTCCCAGCCTGTCCAACCTTCCCCTGGAACTCAAACCCCGAAAGCCAGACCACCTTCTTGTCCCTCTCCTCGACGCGCTGTCTCATTCCTATCCTTCCTCTCCTCCGGCCACCCAAACGGCACACAATGTTCCCAAGTTGGCCTCACCCATGCCTCGTCCAACTTCCTCGTGGCCTCCCACCTCCTGCACTCAATCCTCTCATTTCTGAAGGCCAAAATACCAGAAGCTTTCTTCACTCCCCCCCACCCCCCCATCTCTACAAGGGACTCCACTTTCGGGCAGTTCTGTACTACAGTTCCTCAATCCCTTTGTTTGACAACACTCCTCAATGGTGTACCATTGAACATTCAAACTCTTACGTTTTAAGAATCAATTGCAGAGATCCATGGATGTGGGGAGTCAGGAGGGTTAGGGACTGGGTGCAGGTCGATGAGACTGGCAGAATGATATTTCACCATGGACGAGAAGGGCCGAAGGGTCTCTTTTCTTTGCTGTGGTGTTTCTAGGGTAGAGTTCACACCATTCTCAGGAAGGAGGATGAGCAGACAGATGTCATGGTCCACGGGTAGGAAAGGTGATGAGATCCTGCCAGGAGAGATGAGGGAGATAAGTGCACAACCAAGGGGTCTCTCTCTGTCAGTCTGTGTGTGTCTCTATCTCTCTGTGTCTCTCTCTCTCTCTGTCTGTGTCTCTCTGTCTGTGTCTCTGTCTGTCTGTGTCTCTCTCTCTGTCTGTGTCTCTCTCTCTGTCTGTGTCTCTCTCTCTGTCTGTGTCTCTCTCTCTATCTGTGTCTCTCTTTGTGTCACTCTGTGTCTCTGTGTGTGTGTCTCTGTCTGTGTGTGTCTGTCTGTGTGTGTCTCTGTGTGTGTATGTCTGTGACTCTCTCGCTGTGTCTCTCTATCTGTGTCTCTCTCGCTGTCAGTGTCTCTCTCTCTGTCCGTATGTGTCTCTCTGTGTGTCTGTGTCTGTATATCTGTCTCTCTGTGTCTGTATATCTGTCTCTCTGTGTCTGTATATCTGTCTCTCTGTGTCTGTGTGTGAGTGTGTCTTTCTGTCTGGGTATGTGTGTGTGTCTCTCTCTGTCTGTGTGTGAGTGTGTCTGTCTGTCTGGGTATGTGTGTGTGTCTCTCTCTGTCTGTGTCTCTGTATCTGTGTCTATCTCTGTGTCTGTCCCTGTGTGTGTATGTCCCTCTGTGTCTGTGTCTCTCTGTGTGTCTGTGTCTCTCTCTGTGTCTGTGTCTCTCTCTGTGTCTGTGTCTCTCTCTGTGTCTGTGTCTCTCTCTGTCTGTGTGTCTGTGTGTCTGTGTGTCTCTGTGTCTGTGTCTGTGTGTGTGTCTGTGTGTGTGTCTGTGTGTGTGTGTCAGTGTCTCTCTGTGTCTGTGTCTCTCTGTGTCTGTGTCTCTCTGTGTCTGTGTCTCTCTGTGTCTGTGTCTCTCTGTGTCTGTGTCTCTCTGTGTCTGTGTCTCTCTGTGTCTGTGTCTCTCTGTGTCTCTCTGTCTGTGTCTCTCTCTCCATGTCTCTCTCTCTGTCTATCTCTCTCTCTCTGTCTATATCTCTCTCTCTGTCTATATCTCTCTCTCTCTGTCTGTGTCTCTCTCTGTGTGGGTCTGTGTGTGTGTGTGTGTCTCTCTCTCTCTCTCTCTGTCTCTCTCTCTCTCTCTGTCTGTTTGTGTGTTTCTCTCTCTGTGTCTCTGTGTGTCGCTGTCTGTGTGTGTCTCTCTCTCTGTCTCTCCCTCTGTGTCTCAATGTGTGACTCCCTCTGTGTCTGTATGTGTGTGTCTCTCTCTCTCTGTCTGTGTGTGTGTGTGTGTATGTCTCTCTGTGTCGTGTGTGTGTCTCTCTCTGTCTCTATGTGTGTCTCTCTGTGTCTGTCTGTGTGTATGTCTGTCTCTCTGTGTCGTGTGTGTGTGTCTCTCTGTCTCTATGTGTGTCTCTCTGTCTCTGTCTGTGTATATCTCTCTCCATCTGCGTGTGTCTCTCTATCTGTCTGTGTGTGTCTGTCTGTGTGTGTCTCTCTGTCTCTCTCTCGCTGTCAGAGTCTCTCTCTGTCTCTGCCTGTGTGTGTTTCTGTGTGTGTGTCTGTGTGTGTGTTTGTCTGTGTGTGTGTGTGTGTGTGTGTGTGTGTGTCTGTCTGTCTGTCTGTCTGTCTGTCTGTCTGTCTGGGTATGTGTGTCGCTCTCTATCGGTGTCTCTAATATTTGCTTATTCATTACCCACCATTATCCATCCCGACTGGTGGTGCGGGCTTTGTGCCGTGTGTGTGTCTCTCTCTGTCTCTATGTGTGTCTCTCTGTGTCGTGTGTGTGTCTCTCTGTGTATGTCTCTGTCTGTGTGTGTCTCTTTGTGTGTATGTCTGTGACTCTCTCGCTGTGTCTCTCTCTGTCTGTGTCTCTCTCTCTGTCTCTCTCTCGCTGTCAGTGTCTCTCTCTCTGTCTGTATGTGACTCTCTGTGTGTCTGTATATCTGTCTCTCTGTGTCTGTGTGTGAGTGTGTCTGTCTGTCTGTCTGGGTATGTGTGTGTGTTTCTCTCTCTGTCTGTGTCTCTGTATCTGTGTCTGTCTCTGTGTCTGTCTCTGTGTGTGTGTGTCTCTCTGTGTCTGTGTGTCTGTGTCTCTCTGTCTGTGTCTCTCTGATGGTGTCTCTCTGATGGTGTCTCTCTGATGGTGTCTCTCTGTCCATGTCTCTCTCTCTGTTTATCTCTCTCTCTCTCTGTCTGTGTCTCTCTCTGTGTGGGTCTGTGTGTGTGTCTCTCTCTCTCTGTTTGTGTGTGTTTCTCTCTCTGTGTCTCTGTGTGTGTCGCTGTCTGTGTGTGTGTGTGTGTCTCTCTCACTGTCTCTCCCTCTGTATCTCAATGTGTGACTCTCTCTGTGTCTGTATGTGTGTGTCTCTGTGTGTGTGTGTGTGTGTGTATCTGTCTCTCTGTGTCGTGTGTGTGTCTCTCTCTGTCTCTATGTGTGTCTCTCTGTGTCTGTCTGTGTGTATGTCTGTCTCTGTGTCGTGTGTGTGTCTCTCTGTCTCTATGTGTGTCTCCCTGTCTCTGTCTGTGTGTATCTCTCTCTCCGTCTGTGTGTATCTCTCTCTCCGTCTGTGTGTGTCTCTCTATCTGTCTGTGTGTGTCTCCGTCTGTGTGTGTCTCTCTGTGTCTCTCTCGCTGTCAGAGTCTCTCTCTGTCTCTGCCTGTGTGTGTTTCTGTGTGTGTGTGTGTGTGTGTGTGTGTGTGTGTGTGTGTGTGTTTGTGTCTGGGTATGTGTGTCTCTAATATTTGCTAACTCATTACCCACCATTATCCATCCCGACTGGTGGTGCGGGCTTTGTTCCCCAAGGCGTCCGTATTGGCTGTCCATGTACCATCTCTGCCCCAACGCATTCCTCGGTGTCACCTGCATTAAAATCAAGGTGGCATCAGCACCTTTTTGGGCACTTTTAGCCGTATTTCCTCAGTTCTTCTGGCCAGTTTTGTGTTTCGTTCACACATTCCTGCAGCCTGGGGTTAATGGCACTCGTGGAAGATCGCCAGTTCCTGAAACAATTCTTCATTTATCTTATTTGTAACATTTTTACATTTAATTTAACATATGCATTAAAAAACTTAAATTTCTTATTTGAAAATAAGATAAAATTAATGCATAGTGATTTAAAAAGTAACCCCTCCCACAGCTGCCCAATAGAAAACAATAAAGAGAGGAAACATCTCGATAGTATTCATAAAAATTGAGCAAAACTCTCAAATAAAATCTTGCTTTTCTTGGTTTTAGGAGTCAGAAAGTTCATGTTGGGTGATTACAACTTAATTCCTACAATTGGTAAATACACATCCCAAATCTTCAAAAGAGAAATTCAAATTTGTTCCGTGAATTCAATGTAATTATTTCAAGTGGGATACAACGGCCTATTTCAGTGTGGCTATTGACCCATTCCCAAATACGCATCGGACTTCCAAGTTACTGCCACACATTTTAACCCTATAACAATTACAGCACAGAAACAGGTCACTTGGCCCTTCTTGTCTGCACTGAACTAAATACTCTCCTCTCGTACCACCTCTCTGCATTCCCCTCCCCTCCAATTTTCCCTGAAATGACAAAATGGACCCTGCCGCCACTATTTCTCCCGGAAGCTCACTCCACTCAGCCACCACTCTGAGTAAAGAAGTTCCCCCTCATGTTACTTCCAAACTTTTACCTCCTGTTTCAATCCCTGCTCCCCGCAATGAAAAAAGTCTCTCCACATCAACTCGTTCTATCCTCCTAGTAATTTTAAAGACTTCGATCAAATCCCCTCTCAACCATCTACAATCCAAAGAATAAAGACTTCATTTGCTGAATCTTTCTTTGTAATCTAGTTGCTGATATCCAGGTAACATTGACTTAAATCTTCTCTGCACCCTCTCTACTTTGTTGATAGCTTTCCTCTCATTTGGTGACCAGAACTGCACACAGTACTCACAAAAAAGCCTCACCAACATCTTGTCTAGTCTCAACCTCACTGCCCGACTCCTGTATTCTATGCGATGGTTGATCAAGGCCAGCTATTTGAACAGATTCTTTTCGAGGTACTCTCTGATTACCCTCCAATAATTTACCTATTTTGTCAGGCTCACCTGGTTTGCTTATGAAGCCGTTTTTAAACAAGGGAACATTAGATTACATCCATTCCTCTGGCACCTCACCCGTGGATAAACAGGTTTTAAATATTTCTGTCACAGCCCTTGCAATTTCTACTCTTCTTTCCCTCAAGGCCAAGGGAATATCATGTCAGACCTCCATCCACCATCAGACAAAAATCAGCCAACACAAGATGAAGGCAGGACAGTAGTCCCACCTCTCCAGCACAAGTCACCCCAGGATCAAGTCAGCACTGACTGCAAGAAGTTTCTACATCCTCTCGGTGTCTGTGTAGATTTCGTCCCACACTCCACAGCTCAAGGGGCCGTAAGTTCATTGGCGAATTGGGAAGCTCAAGACCATGGGGTGGAAGTGCACATTCTGGTCCTGGGGGCATCAATTCAATTCAACTGCACGGATGAACCTTTGGGCACGACATGATTTTTTTCTGGTTTCAAACTCATTATTTTTGAAAATTGTATGTGCACCTCTAATGCAACACGACTGCTGCTAAACAGGCTTCATGATACATATCCATGACAAGAACTCGGGAGAATCTGATTTGGTTACTAGACTTTTGAACAGAACAGTGTCTGGACATTTTATCCCTAAACTGAAACTTTATAGATATACAGAACAAAAAGAGGGCAAAACAAGCTTGTGTCTCACCAATACCACAATTCACGGACACTTTTTAAGTTCTCAAGGGTGGCAGAAAACACAAAGAACAGACAAACTCCTTCCACACTGTCACTTTGAGAGCTTTGGACTCACCATGCTATAAATATTGCCAAGC
Source organism: Narcine bancroftii (assembly GCF_036971445.1). Taxonomy (NCBI): domain Eukaryota; kingdom Metazoa; phylum Chordata; class Chondrichthyes; order Torpediniformes; family Narcinidae; genus Narcine; species Narcine bancroftii. The sequence goes on along the minus strand of NW_027212280.1, from coordinate 2,350 downwards.
CATCACTCTCTCACCAAATCAATGACCCAAAGTCCTGGCTGAGCGATAGATTTGAGACATTTTACCCGCTATGTAGCAATCAGGCACAAGGAAAATTGCTGCTTCCATTGTAAAGTATTTAGGAATCTCAGACCACAAACAACCTTCACCCCGAAAAACAAGCAATTCTCCACAATAAAACTAGGTTTCCTTCCTGTCTGCAAGCATCTGCTCTCTTGAGTCTAAATGGCACAACTGGGGAAACCGTTTCAAACCCATGACCTGAAACAGCATATTCTCTTCCCCTAATTGGAGCTGTCTTGCAATTGGCCACCACTGCCCGAGCAAGAATGAACTGGGAGATCTCACACTTGCTCCTTCACAGGTGAGACCTCCCTGTTCATTGGAGCTCCATATTATCCATCTTGCTCTATTTTGTTAACCTTAATCAAGTCTCCTCTCATACTCCAACACTCCCATGAAAAATAAAAATCATGTATCCTGTAGTTCGCGAGTCCGGACACCAGGTGGTGGTATTATACCTAGATCTTTCTCTCTCTCTCTCTCTCTCTCTCTCTCTCTCTCGCTTCATGCATGAAGTACTCGGTGTGAACAGGCAGTGGCAGCACTTTACAGCCCTTGCAATCTGCAGCTTGGACAGGAGATGTCGGTGTTACGGAGACATGGCTGCGAGAAGGGCAGGATTGGGAAATCAATGTTCCCGGGTACACGTCCTATAGAAAAGACAGAAAGTTAGGAAGAGGGGGTAGGGTAGCTCTGTTGGTAAGAAATGAAATTCAGGCGTTTGAAAGGAAAGACATTGAAACAGGTGGGTAGAGTCTTTTTTCATAGAATTAAGAAATTGTAAAGGCATGAGGACCATAATGGGGGTCATTTACAGGCCTCCGAAAAGTAGCTCAGATATCGGTAGCAGTATAAATCAGGAATTAAGAGTGGCATGTCAAAGTGGTAGCAATACGGTAGTTATGGGGGACTTCAACATGAAGGTGGACTGGGATAATCAGACAGGGGCAGGAACACAAGAGAGTGAGTTTATTGAATGTCTACAAGATACTTTCTTCCATTGATTTAATTATAAATTTGGTTACTTTGTTCTTTCTGTTAATTTTTTTCCCAGTTTTATCCATATTTGAATCCAAATTCAGGTTGAAATCCCCTCCTATTAATATGTTCCCTTGCGTATCTGCTCCCTTCAAAAAGATATCTTGCATAAACTTTTGATCTTCTTCGTTAGGTGAATATACATTGAGTAGATTCCAAAACTCCGAATATATCTGACATTTTATCATTACATATCTCCCTGCTGGATCTATTATTTCCTCTTCTATTTTAAATGGCACATTTTTACTAATTAATATAGCTACTCCTCTTGCTTTTGAATTATACGATGCTGCAGTTACGTGTCCTACCCAATACGAGATACTTTCTTGGAGCAGCTAGTAGAGGAACCTACCAGGGGGAAGTCGATTCTGGACTTGGTGCTGTGCAGCGACGCAGAGTTAATAAGTGGCCTCGATGTAGGGGAGCCATTAGGGAATAGTGACCATGGTATGGTTATTTTTGAGCTGCAATTAGAAAGGGAAAAAGAAAGGAAGTCGGAAGCATCTGTACTGCAGTTAAATAAAGGGGATTATGCAGCTATGAGGGAGGAGCTAGCCAAAATAAAATGGAAAGATACACTAGCTGGGAGGACAACTCGGGAAAAATGGCAGGTGCTTTTGGACATTTTCCACAGGATTCAGCACAAATTTTTTCCAAAGTGGAGGAAAGGCTCTAGGAGATGCAAATGGCAGTCGTGGCTAACTAATGAAATCAAGTCCAATATCAAATCCAAAAGGAGTAAGTATAAGATAGCAAAGTGGAGTGGGAAGCTAGAGGATTGGGAAACCTTCAAAGAGCATCAGAGGGTAACTAAGAAAGTCATAAGAGAGGGGAAAATGAAGTATGAGAGGAAATTAGCAAATAATATAATGGAGGATAGCAAAAGCTTTTTTAAATATGTGAAGAGGAAGAAATTGGTTCGGTCTAAAATTGGTCCATTAAGAATGGAAAAGGCTGGAATTATTACCGGAAACAAGGAGATGGCTGAGGAATTTAACAAATACTTTGCATCGGTCTTTACCAAGGAGGATATAGGTTATGGTCAGTTAGGGGGTAGTGGTCATGCGGTATCAAGAGACTTGGGGAACTTTCCTGGGGAAGTAGGGGATCTAATGGATATCCAGATCTAGAAGCAGGAGGTTGTGAGTAAATTGTTGGGACTGAGGGCTGATAAAACCCCAGGGCCTGATGGGCTGCATCACAGGGTGCTTAAAGAAGTTGCTATGGAAATTGTGGAGGCACTGGTCGA